>NC_056744.1:1196207292-1196407148 GCF_019279795.1 Protopterus annectens
GGGGGTCTCTCTGTCCACACCATAGTGCTCCACCATCTCCAGCACATGTAGCCCCTGGTAAGTCACCCTGGGTCTATAAAGTCATATGTCACCCCAGTAAGGGTTGTTCAGCAGCATACACATCCTCACTGCCCTCAGCCTCCTGCACATGTTGGTCTATGTTGCCTGCTGCAGCCCTTCTCATTTGGTTGGACTGTGTTGTGAAATGTCCCCATAGGTATACACCGGTGGTGTAGAGTGTGGAAGAAACCTGTGCGCATGCAGCTTGCTCACATAACCGTACTGTTCAGGTGCAGGCTGGCCATGTAATCTGCTGATTGTGGTGATCATCACCTGTTTGTGCAGCCTGTACACCATGACTACCCCACTACTGCTTTTGTTCCTCCCAATGTCACCAGGCAGGTATAGACACACCCCTAGCGTAGGCGTGCTAAGGCACGAGCACTCCCAAGGCACAGTTCTGCAATGTACAAACAGTATGCCTGACCCCCCTCCCATGCTGTCAACTATATTCGAGCCCTGCACCCAGCTAACTACACACATACACTCCAGGGATCTGCATCACACCCTGGGGATACATGGGATACACTAATGTCAACCTCATCTGCATAGTATAGTCTTCTAATGAATAGTTATATGACCCATACCAAACCTCCAAATTAATAACCACTGCTTAGTGTCGCTCAGATCCATACACAACTGTTAATATGTGCCTTACTATCACCATATTCGATGTCTCATTGTCTTCCCAGCAACAAAATAACCAGTGTCAACATGACTACAACCCGGGACCCTGCACACAACAGACTGTGTGCATTACCACTATGCCATGGCAGATATACATACATCCGAGGTTATCACATACAGATCATCCTGCACAAACATTCAATGGTGCTCATGTCCCCAGACATATATGTCTATATCTATGTCTATCTCTCTATAACTACATATACATATATACATATATATATATATATATATATATATATATATATATATATATATATATATATACATACATACACACATATACATCTACACACATATGTAGATATTGCATTCATATCACAACAGCAAAGCATTAGACAGGAATGAAAAGGAAACTACATGTGCCACCTGCATCCTGTAGTGTTGTTACTATCAAGGCATGTGTGTTTTGTTGCGTCACACGGGTCAGACTGTATTAAGGGTAAGAGTAGGGCTGCTGACATTTACTCAACAGACCTATTGGTGAATGTATGTGTTGACAACCCAGTGTCTTGGCAGATTATGCGGGCTGTGGACACTATATAAGACAGCAACAAAACACACTGAGAACATCCTGCAGCTAGCCACCCACAGATAAACACATAGGGTATAACTGCCAAACACACACACCTGCCATGCCTTGGAATTGAGCACCTACCTGTCTATTCTACCATACTACAGTATTACAGAGTAACAGAATGCACTACCAAGATTTCGGCATCACAGCACTCCCAGAGGCATACTTCTAGGTGGGTGACATCATCAGTAAAGGCAAAGATGCTGATAGGGAGTGTACAGAGAGTGAGCTGTCTAAAAACATTACTCTGTCCCCAGGCAGCTGATAACACACACACTGCAGGGCTGGGATTTGAACATAGAACTGACTACCTTATCACACTACAGCATTATACATTTACAGAACACACTACTGAGATTACTGAAGCACAATGCCCCCAGAGGCAGACTTCTAGGTGGGTGACATCATCAGTAAAGGCAAAGACACCGATAGGGAGTGTACGGAGAGTGAGATGTCTAAAAACAGCATTCTGTCCCCAGGCAGCTGGAAGCACACACACATGGCAGGGCTGGGATTCGAACATAGTAATTACTATCTGACTACCTTATCACACTACAATATTACGCATTTACAGAACGCACTACCGAGATTACTGGATAACAGCACTCCCAGAGGCAGACTTCTAGGTGGGTGGCATCATCAGTAAAGGCAAAGATGCCGATAGGGAGTGTACAGAGAGTGAGCTGTCTAAAAATAGTATCCTGTCTTCAGGCAGCTGGAAACACACACACAGCAGTGCTGGGATTCGAACATAGAAATGACTACCTGATCACACTACAGCATTATGCATTTACAGAATGCACTACCGAGATTACTGGAGCACAGCACTCTCAGAGGCAGACTTCTAGGTGGGTGACATCATCAGTAAAGGCAAAGATGCCAATAGGGAGTGCACGGAGAGGGAGTATATGGAGAGTGAGCTGTCTAAAAACAGGATTCTGTGGCAGCTGGTAACACACAGCAGGGCTGGGATTCGAGCATAGAAATGACTGCCTGACCACACTACAGCATTACGCTTTTACAGAACATGCTACCAAGATTACTGGATCACAAAGCTCCCAGAGGAAGACTTCTAGGTGGGTGACATCATCAGTAAAGGCAAAGATGCCGATAAGGAGTGTACGGAGAGTGAGCTGTCTAAAAACAGCATTCTGTCACCAGGCAGCTGGAAACACACACACATGGCAGGGCTAGGATTTGAACATAGAAATGACTACTTTATCATATTACAGCATTACGCATTTACAGAACGCGCTACCTATCGAGATTACTGGCCCGCAACACTCCTAGAGGCAGACTTCTAGGTGGGTGACATCATCAGTAAAGGCAAATACGCCGATAGGGAGTGTACGGAGAGTGAGCTGTCTAAAAACAGCATTCTGTCCCCAGGCAGCTGGAAACACACACCTGGCAGGGCTGGGATTCGAACATAGAAATGATTACCTTATCACACTACTGCATCACGCATTTACAGAATGTGCTACCGAGATTACTGGATCACAACACTCCCAGAGGCAGACTTCTAGGTGGGTGACATCATCAGTAAAGGCAAAGATGCCGGTAGGGGGTGTACAGAGAGTGAGCTGTCTAAAAACATTATTCGTTCCCCAGGCAGTTGGAACACACATGGCAGGCTGGGATTTGAACAAAGAACTGGCTACCTTATCATACTACAGTATTACGCATTTACAGAACACGCTACTGAGATTACTGAATCACAGCACGCTCAGAGGCAAACTTCCAGGTGGGTGATTACATCAGCAGAGGCAAAGGCACCATTAGGGATTGTATGGAGTGTGATCAATCTAAAAGCATAATAGTGTCCCAAGGCAGACGGAGATGAACACACGGCAGTGGTGTGAGCAGGACAACTGGCTATCTATGGAGCAGTATTACAACACTACATAGATACGAGATGCGCCACAGACAGTACACCTTTCAAGACAGTCAATATGACCTTGTAGGAATGCAGACATCATCATGGATGCTGGCAGTTATGGTGTACAAACATGTGGACCACTGTGTTAAATTTAGGAATCCATCCTGATGTGGGGTATGGCCATCTGATGCTTGGATGACCACTATCGCTATACAGGATAACAATGGCCATGGCCTTACACAGGGGCACACAACTGACACAAGGTGTCACTGGGCATGCTCACACACTTAGTAGCACACGTCTGTCAGGAATGCACTATGTGTCCATCTACAAAACAGCGTACTGGGCATGCTCACACACTTAGTAGCGAAGGGCTGTCTTGTGAACCTGAGACCAGGTAAACACTCTGACACCTACAGGACAACTGCACTGTATGTGTATGCCAAATAGCTCTGGATGTGTAGCGTTCGTAATCATAGCTGCCAATCTAGATCCAACAATGGGGAATACTGACATCTGTGCAGTGAGGAACACCTGGCATAAGGTGCAGTTTTGCACAATATCACTACCACTGTATACCTCAGATATTGTCATGTGTGCCATAAGACCGTTACGGACTGCACCAGGTGTCAGTGTCCCCACGTATATGAAAGCCACTCACATGTACTGACCAGTACACTCTCAAAAGCCACCACAGATGTATCATGTGCAGATCGCTGTGGTAAATGCCGCACTGTAGTTTGTAGCCCTCACACATCACCGTGTCCTCGGACCAGTGACACACATCCATACATTAGTACAACACCATGTTACTCATGACCAGTGTACTGTACCTAGCTGTACAGCAACTGTGCAGACTACCCATGTACTGACAGGTTTCCATCATGTGTTATGCAATGCAGTGATACCACTAATCCTAACCAGGTTGGCTGTACACATAATGGGGGCCCTGGGTGTTATACAGCTGTAACAGATAACTGTTGCTGTACACCAGGCAACACACCCATGTTTGGATGTGACATACATGTAACCACTGTGGATATGTACATGCCCCACACACACACACACACACACACACACACACACACAACACATATGTACATAGCATAGCTAATGCTGTTCTTCATGCAGACACGTGGCTACAGTGATTACACGCATGCACTTGGAAGGTAGGTCCATGGCTGTTCAATGCTAACAGTACATAAGGTAGCAATGTTAACTGAGTTGACATTCCCTCTGTACTGGTTACCCGTGACAACTATCATAGCATACAACAGTCCATGTGTCATGTATGTCACATGCTCACCAATTGCAATGCATACAAACACGGCTACATGACAGGAATGTAGGACCTATACACATGTACATGTAGTGGTGTGCATTCATCTGCAATGCATGAGCAGTAGCTGATGTTTGCAGTTTATCTGTGTCTGACTACAACATGCAGTTGCAATGCAGTCCCATCATTGACACCTGTATATGGTGAAATAGTGACATAATGGTAAGATGTACATCAGGTATGGATGGGTGTGTCTACATAAAGTGGTGGGCCACCTCTGCAGGTGGATGTTTGCTGGAGACAGCTCACAGGTGTGTCACACGCTGTCCTACCAAAACATGTGCAAACAGTAGGCTATGTTTCTGGTAATTGAAGGTGTACATATACAACCTACAAAGTGGTCAGGGTGTCACTGACTATAAAGCAGTTGACACCTGTAACATGTAAGTCCCCCTGTGTTCATATAGCAGCACACTTGCCGAAGGTAGCGTCAGTACACATTGTTATGCGGGCAATCCTGCTGCATGTCTGTCAGATGTATCAGTAGATAGCAGGTGTTTGTTTCACAGTTCTGCCATGTGTGTTTGCCTGTATGACCATATATGCCACGGATGTTGGGAAATACATGGCAATTGTTACCCACACCTGTACACTGTTGTAGAGATCTGTACATACTGCAGTGTAGATAGCTAGACATAGGCAGGGGTGGTGTGTTTATCACACACATCAGCTGTCTGTATGTGCATGACATGTGGACTCCAGTGTGTGTGTGTATGTGTATGTATGTATGGCTGTCTGGTGCATGGAGTAGGGAGGTATGCTACCATTGAGAACTGATAGGGCCCCAACCCCTCAAGGTGATGCGAACTACTACCCTGTTTATGCTGTCAGTCTTATGCATTACTGAGTACCTGTACATGTCCATACTCTGTTGCATCATGTGGGTGTGCTGTACTGTAATGGTGATTAGCACAGATGCAGGGCTTCTCACCTCAACACTATCCAGTGTGTGTAAAAGTGTCATTGACCCCGTGAGTGTGGGCGTGTTACTGTGTGTGTCTGTGTATGTGTGTGTTTACATACTGTGATGTGACAGTGTTTTACTGCTACACAGTGAGTCACCATGCTATCAACTGGCCCCCACCCTTGACATCAGCTAGACAGCTGTGTAAACCCCCCACACCATGTAGCTGTACCTTTGAAGTCACCTGGTATGGATGTCCCATCTCTAGCCACCGTAGCCTAGTACACAGCTCACATGCTCCTGGATCGTTAGGTGTGTAGAGATCTATGGAATGTCAACCTTACTAACAGTGAGGTAGAGGCTATGTATAGCATGCTGGTATTGCCATCCATGCCTGTGAGTACTCCACATGTACACATCTGTAACTGGACACACTGGTGTTTAATGGCATATGCATTTAGACCTTAAGGAGGGAAGCAGGGCATCATTACCAACATGCTGCAACTGTTTGCAAGACACATACTGTGAACATATAACTATAACAATGCAGTCTAATCCTGTACTACATGGTATGTCTGCTGCGTGCCAACAGTACACAACAACCGTAATATACAACTATCTCACTAATCTGTTCACCCTGTGCATCAGACCATATGAGTATGTCCCTGCACAGATGGTGTGGATGACAGGGATGCGGCACAGGCATCATCATAGGCACAGGGTGATAATGTTTGCCAGGGGCCTAGGCTACACCTGTGGATGACATCATGTGTGTGGGTTAGGGCCTGTGATCAACTTAGGCACGTGTGGTTATTATGCATGAGGGTGTTGGTGCCCTATAGATGTTTTTGGTGTGTGCGTGTATGTGTGCACACAGTTCTGCCATGTATCAGGCCTACACAGGGGTATTGTTAACAGCTCCAGATTGTACAGAACAGGTTGTACAGCTCACTGTGTCCATCCACAGCCATGCGACCTGTGCCTGCCTGGAGTTGCACGGGCACTACCAGACAGAGGTACAGAATGGGTACTGTCCATTGACACATGTCCACTGGAACCGTATTCCCACTGGGACCATCCAGGGCCATGTCCATGTAGCCTGCTGTGGCCTGGTGTGGACAGCACAGCACCAGCTGCACTGCTGCTGCTACCGGCACTATGGGAGCGGGCATGTGAGGTGGCTGCTCGTAGACCTGCACCAGGTGGTGTAGCTGGCCTACGTCCACGTGGCCTATGCCTCACTCCTACCAGATGTTCCAGCACAGACAGCTCACATTCACGGATTGCCATGCCACGGTCAAGGATTCCAACCATGTCACCCAATCGCCTGTCCAAAACGTCGGCAATCTGCTGTTGAGCATTTGCCAATGCCTGGATGTTTTCATTCAGAGAACAGATAGCAGCCCTCAGCCTCTGCCCTTCTCTGCTCAGCAATTCAGAACGTGCCTGTGCCACCATTACAGACTGAAATGTGTCTGGTGACACCAGCTGCTGCACTCTGTCATGCAGGTGCATGTCAGCCAGGGGTCCTCCTAAGAACAGCACTGGCCATATGCTTGTGTGGCGCATCTGCGGTCAGTTCACTGACACCATGGTGTGACAACACACCTTCCGTGGCCACCACACGTTCCTGTTCCAAGCTGACACATGGCAACTGTCCTTCCTCTATGGCCACTGGTGATGGGGTATGTGTTGGCATGAGAACTGTGTGCGGGGAAGAGGGGGATATAGGTGGGATGGCAACCACAGGCACAGATTCAGCCCCTGACAACCCTGCCTGTACCTCAAGCATATGTTCATCACTGCTAGAGTCTGTGGGGACATAACATCAGATGGACCACAGGAGGGCAATGCACCTACATCACCTGTGAAGGCAAACAAAGACTCTACATTACAATGGACATGTACAGACACACACACACACACACACACACACACACACACACACACACACAGACACATGCACAGACACACACGCACGTGATATGACAGAAGGCATGCAGCATGAATGTGATACAGCAGACGGCATGCATCTCAGACATTAACAGTGTTAGCTAGATTACATCCCTGGGTTGCACACAACAGCAAGCATGTGTCATAGCAGCAGCCATGCATTTCACACAATCATGGTAGTAAGCATGCATCCCTGTGATACACCATGTGGACCAGCACAGGTTAACAGTACACAAGGCTGATGTGAGGCATATATCCTTGACATTAACATGTAGTATGACATGTAATCTGCTGCTGTGTGCAGTGACATGCATACATGTTTGACACAATGGTGTCCTGACACATGTACAGCGGTGTTATGGTGTCACATTGTAGTGTTGACTGCATGCCCTACAGATCGAATGCACATTTAGCAGATGTGTATGACCATTGAGGGTGGTATGAGGCGTATATATTGCTATACAGTATGAAGTACAGACACTGTACCATTGCATGGAATCCTGAGGCGTCTCCATTGATATATAGTGTGGAATACACATACAGTGCATAGCCATGACTGCGTGCATACACAATACATACATACTGTGGATTGTGACCCACGTCACTGAGGTGTATACACAGTAAACTGTGCTGTGTCATGTGTGACAGGTCACTGGACAACATACCGATGACAGCCCTGCACAACTGCTAACATGTCTTAGCTGCCTGTCAACCATGTCCACACATCTGCTCAATACACCATGTTCCACATGACATGTGTGTACCACACATGGTGCATGGTTGACAGTGATGTCCACCAGCAGCAAGGGAACTATACGGCATCTCTGGCCTAATGTGGTCTGTGTATGTGTGTGTAAGCTGTACAGGTGACAACCTTCATGCTGCAACACATTCATGATGTGCAACACATGGTATGTGGTCAGATTAAGTGACACCTCCACAAGCTCTGCACAGGCTATTAGGGCGTCCAGTGTTCCACATCTACTATATAACCATTCAACAAAGGCTATAGATGGACCATGTGTACACAATGTGCAACAGGGTGTACACACATACACATCACATCTACTGTGTTTTACTACATGTCTCTGGCCATCCTCCATGGCCATGTGTGAACATGTGTTGGCTATAGGTCTGTGATGGCTGTCTGTGTCACCTGTCTGTTGTCCCATATGACATACACCCATAGATGTCAGATACTCCATTGTCCAGAGGGTTATACAAACAGAGAGTTGTATGTTTGGTATGTGGGGAATGCTTTATTGGATAGTGTGAAAATGTTGCAGCCAGACCACTACATGTATGGGAATTGTCAGCTGGCACATCACAATGTCTGCACTCATTGCAGGGGCACATTCCACAATGGTGGATCATGTGGTCTGCCCATATCCCAACTCACTGTGTAGTACTGTTTGCATACCCCACATGTGTTGTTATGATGTATAGTACGCATTCATACATTGAACAATGCTCCACCGTTGTATGGACAGCTGTCCACACATCTATCAATGAGAGTTACTGTGAGGTCATGTTGTTGTTTCATTTTGTTTTTAGATATTGCACATGGGTAGCCAGTGTGATTGATGAATGCTGCGACCTGTATATTGTGACTGCACCATACACTATGTGACCACATGGCGAATAGATCTGTCCATTCACATGCCTGATACTGATAACTGTCTCACCTGCAATGAACTGCTGTCTCTGCGGCATGCCAGAGGTACCTGTATCGGGGTGACACAGTGGTTAGATCATTATCCATGACTGTATGACATCTACAGGGTGCACTTTGCATGTCAACACATTCGCCAGTACAATAGCATATACTACAGAGTATGCACATATGTGCATACACAGGGTAGCATACTATAGTATGCAGCATGTGTGTAAACATACCTTGCATATGATGTTACATTAAATAGTGTACAGTGACACATGCAACTATATGGGATATAATATTTCTATGTGCAGTAATGACTTACCAGGCAACTCCAAGCTCTGTGGTTGGGAGACACCCACCTCCATGATGGCAGCTAGAGTTTGTGGATGCTGTTCTGATGGGGTCCCCAGGCTGGCCAGTAGCTCCTCGGTAGGGGTGAGTGGGGGCTGGGTTTGTGGCCCACCATCTGTTCTACCCTTTTCCCTGGCAATTGCATTGGCACGCTGTTTAGCATGTCGGATCAGGTCCGTGCAATGTCTGCACACCTGCTGGTAGGTGCGGTTATGGCCACCCACATCATTGACCCTCCTGCAAAGTTCCTGCCACAGGTCATCACGCTGCTGGAAATGCTGTAGCAAATGGCTGAACAGTTCCTCATAGTTGTCATGGAGGTATGGTATGAGTGCATCATCCTCCATGTGGCTATATGCCTGCAGTCATGATTGAGGCATTATCTGTAAGACATAATGATGGAGACAGGTCACATCATCTCAGAGATGCACAGTGACACAGATGCACATTCATGTGTATTACAGTTAGTACTTATGAACAGTTGTCTTTGCAAATCGTCATGACACTTACATGACTGACATGTTTGTTTCACACACATGTAACATGCAATGGGTATTGGATATTATCACCATATACGTGTGTCACCTCATTACATTGCTCATACTCCATGTGAATGCTGTCGTGATGTGGCCATGTCTGTTTGCCTGTACTGGTGTTCCTACCTATCAGAACATGCCTGAATGTGTGCACATGGATGCTGTTGACGTTGACACTGTGTATATGTCACATATCATCACATACACTACCTTCACGGACATGGGCAGTGACAATGCAGACATGCGCACGGAAACCTTTACTAGCATGTGTTTTGCCACATACATCTACACGGCGCTGTACAACAGTTCAACATCCTGCCACGTATCACCGCTGTTGCACATGTGATGCACATGGGACAATGGCTATCTGTATGGTATTCGCAGGGATGGTTATCAACTATAGCATGTATGGCCAGGTTCATGTAGTATCCTGTATGCCCTGGGCCATGTATGGCCAAAGGATGCCAGGCTTTCTAGCTGTATCCAACAGCCACATGGCAGGTGAATCAGTGCCACATTACTGATCCAGACAGTCACTGATACATCTACCATGCGGTCATCACACCATGTATGACAGAGATGACATGTACAGCTTTGCTGGACAGGGTTGCATGGTATGGCAGGAGTATGTCACATATATGGCACAGGGATCTGTCTGGCATGTGGCGACCCCTGTACTAGGACGGTGGGTGTCCATGACGTATGTCTTTCAGATCAGGATATGTACGTGTAGCATGTCCAACATGTCTTTATGCAGGGTAGGCAGCATGCTGCATAGTGGAGATGAGGATTGTGACGGCTGGTGACGCCCATCCCAGCATAGCCAATACCCCTTAAAGGTGATATGTGATCTGATATTGGTCACATGAGTGCTAAATATGGCTGTCCAATGATATCCATGCTCATGGATGGCACCCTGTCATGACTTAGGTTGCCTCTTATGACTACCTAATAGCCCTGGTGATGTCACTAGCTCAAGGAGGTAAACTGCACAGCACTATCCCTTGCACACAGTGTCCATAATGTTGACCGCCGCCGAGGTAGTAGTTAATGGGTACAAAGTTATTAACATAGCAGTGACAATGCAATAAGCTGCTGTCAGAATGTGCACATATGTCACACACCTCACCCCAAAGCCCATGCTGTATGTTATCCACAACACTGAGTCAGCTATTGCTCCTAGGTCATTGCCATTCACATTCTCACATATGCAGATGCCACCCATTTGTCTGTGTGGTATGGGCTACAATGACAGGGGAGTACAACACATTAACCCAGTTTACTGTAGCTGCCACTGGTGTGCTATGCACATGTCACTCAGACACATTTTGTAGTGTTGCTTCTGTGAACAGCCCACTGCTAGAACACTCTTGTGACGTATGATGGTACATGTAGTATACTGAGTGTAGGTGGAACACAGTATGTGTGATGATGTCCACTGACCTGTCACAGGTATGCTTTGTGGTGCGTACACATCAGTAGTGTAATCTACAGCTGTACTGCTATCAACATCTACGTTGATTAAGGTTCATAGGCTTTCAGACAATACTCAGCAGGGTGATAGTGCTGTGCCTCCCATTATGAGTGGCATCTCCGCTTTGTGGGTTGTGATGACTGTTAGTGTGATCCATTCCATATTTTCACAGACTGCCATGAACCTATGTTTTACATGGCAGTGTATGTGTAGAGCCAACAGTTTTGCCATATGTGTATTGTACGACCGGGGATTTGGGCAGGTCACATGCAGCCAGAGTGTACCTTGCACCATGATATTTATGTTTCAGGGGCTCTGTCATGTTCATGGATTTGTGATTGTGTACCTATTGGGGGGCAGTGAGTTGAAATTACCCGACACCCTATCTGTATTGCTTATGCATGCTCAGCACTTGTTCAGAACATGTACACACTTCATGAGCTACTAATTACTTTATCACTCAAACCTACTCATTTCCTCCTGGTAAACACTGTCTATCTTTACATTTCCAGCATGCTTGAAGTACGACAATTGTTGTACACACTTACCTCACATATCCTGTGAGTACTGGTTGACTAGATAGGCATGTCCAAATGTCAATTACCAGTGTTATTGCCTGTCTATATGATGACTGTGGGCAACATGTGGCAATATAGCAATCGGCTCATGTACGCAGTCAATCCTCACCTCCTAACATACGACACTACAGCCTGTGGGATATGCACATATGTAGCCATGCTGGAGGTAATGCTCTCTCCAACACAGACTTACCCTGGCAATCATGTGGGGATGTTAAACATTTGGAGCACACACCACTCATCACATAGTCTCAGTAAATCTCCGCCACCACAGGCCACACATAGTAAGAGTACAACATTTGCGGAGCCCCACCATACTACTCTATGTAGGCAACAGAGGCAGCCCCCATCACCAAACACAATACCAATTGCTTATAAGCCACAGACTCATGTGTGCCCGTCAACTACAGCCAATAGGGTGTTATAATATACACAACACACTAGTCATAGGTGACTCTGTGGGCGGTCACACTGAAGTCCCTCTCAGCAGGCCACACAAGGTGATAGTCACTGACATCTGGCTGTCGGGTAACAGGATCCACAATGTGACCCATGCACTTAGGTCACTCCTCAACAGATACAATATGGCTGTCATTCTCCACATTAGTGTGAGTGCCCTGAGATGCCACTTCCTGGACTACATGTACAGGGACATGCAATAGCTCTCCGATCTTGTAGCCCAGGCAGGTATCGCCCTAGCCCTGAGAAGCATTCTGCGTTAGTCCTGACTGATGACACAGTGGAACAACGGAATTATTCACGTCAACAGTTGCCTATGCATCTGGTGTCATTCCAAGGGTATCCAGTATCTGTCTGCTTTGACTGACATGGTGAACAAACCTCAATGCTTTGCCACAGATGTCCTACACCTGTTGGCCCTGGGATTATGGTTAACATCTCAAGCTTTTGCTGCTCCTCTACTGCCTGTTTTAGACACATTTCAGACACATATTCACCACCTGAACAAGTACAAGCAAGCAAAACTCAAGGGTATTGTTACTCAATGCTTGACATCTTCATCTCACACACACTCATCTGAGGCACTCCTTATAATGGACCACTTTGATGTCTCTGCCGTGACCTGCTTCTAAACTCCGGAGGACACCCCTGCACTGACAGGCTATTACACAGACCACACCTTTCAGTCATGTAACCAGGACCACAACACCCACTGCAGAGGTGTGTCCATATGTCACAAGGATGTACACACCTCCATGCTGGTGGCTTAGCATGATGCCTCAGAGACAATCCAAGTGCAACTAACTGTGGCCAGAAGTGCTGTACAAATTGTAGCCTGCTACAGATTCCACAACATACCCCATTGTTGATATCCCTCATTTCTTGGTGTACTGGAAAGTAGGGCTCACACAGGCACTACTGATTTGACACTGACACTACCACACACCTAACTGTGCTACCTACTCATGTACAGACACATTAGGCCAACACCATCGTGGGTTGATAAGCTCCATTGGGCTGGGTCAACATAGACACACCACCACCAAGGCCAACAATATCGTAGACCTGGACATTACCAACATGTGTGACTGGTGTAACACACCTGGGGTATCCTCTCGTTGGTCAGTTTCGAACGTATGCTAATCACACTTGTTATCCACATCATGGCACCACACCCTTCACAGAAAACACAGTACAATATTTCTACAGAGCCAACTTCATGCTTTGTATGACAGGAGTAGTAATCGCCATGACACCCGTGCAGATGGACAATATAGTTACAAACGCAGAAACATTCCCAACTGCACTTCATTAGCACTTACACAACTGCATGGATCATGCTATCCCACACAGAGCCATGACAGTACCCACCACATAATGGACACCCCTCTGGGGGTCCACTGCCATGGACATACTGCACGACAGGAGGAGACAGTTGCAAAGTAGGGTACACTCCCAGGGGTGGTGTGGCTCCCTAGTCAGCCTCAGTTGTATTCTGGGATCCCTTCTTACATCCACCAACACTAGCTACATCAACATTACTGCGACACATTCAAAGGACTACCACTAAGCATTATGGAGTATGTCACTACTCTCGATAGCAATACCCACATCTGCTGTGACATACAACGGTTAGGCAGACACATTACAGAACCGACTGATATTGGCAAAAACCTGGCAGCTACCTTTACACCCCTCTCACACCCTCATGGGCCCACATCTATACAGGATTGATGCAGAGTCCCTGCGGTCACAACTACACCATTCAGACCTGCTCTCTCTAAAGCCTGGAACACACACTCCATGTGACCATCCTTCATCCCAGGCTGCATTTTATACAAACCTCAGAATGACTTGGATCCCCACTTGGGCACCAGATTCACTAGTAGCCTTGTATCAGGCATTGTGGACCCTGACTGGCACACAGCAACAGTTATCACACTCCACAGAGGTGGCGCCACAATGGACCAGAAGAACTATTGCCCTATACACCTGACTAGACTGTTCTGCTAGGCTATTGAAAACATCATCATGGAAGTCCTTCACAGCGACATTGTTGGCCTACACAACTTTGATACCACCCAGGTTGGATTTGTTAGATCCACAACATGGCTCCTAAACCTGGTGGAGTCCTGCAAGACAGTTACCAAGGTCATAGATGATGGTAAGGGGGTCCACACATCCTACCTTATCCTCTCATTGGCTGTCAACACCGTTCACCATTCTGGTATTGTCACTATACACATCCACCTACACAGCGACCCATAAATCTTGGGTTGTTATGCACAGTGGCTCACGGACAGGACACACACACTGAGGGTAGCATACCATAGTTCCTACTGTACATCAGTTACAATTGGCATACCCCAGTCCTCAGTCATAGGGACCCTCATGTTCGTTATGGACTTTCCTGAGGTACATTCCATCACAGATGGACTTTCCCTGAAGAGGTTTTCAGACGACTACAAACTAAGGGCTATGATTGATTCACCAGCTAATATACATGCCCTCCATATGGATATCACTGTGACAGATACCTGCCGTCGGTAACATGGCCTCAAGCAGCATGGCAGACGGTGCATAGACATACCCTTTGGATTACAACAATCACCCTGTGACTATCACATAGGTGGTGGTCCCCTACATACATGAGACATTATAAGGGATCGTACTACACACATAGATAGCACCCACTCCTTTGATAACCTATTGCCAAGAGGGCATGGATATCCTTCTACATGGCCACCGTAACGTGTACTGGTTTGTAGCCAGAACAAAGCCTGCCATTGTACCTCTATACTCCTGACTTATGAAACACATTCATGGGTACAACACCCCCTTTGGGGTGTACCTTACGGGACAGCAATAGTTTTAAATACCACAACATTACCACACCAACAGTATTACTCACCTCCAAAGGATGACGTATGCAGCACAACTACTGGAACCCCAACTGTAGTCATTTGCATACTCAGAGGTGACCTCTGCTGAACATACAAGGCCCATGTACACACCAATATTGATGGATATGCTCCACATAAGCAACATAAGCAAAGGCCACTAAGAGCGACATGCTCTGGGATATGCACCCAAATGCTACTATGAGTAGCACATGCTGGAGGGATACATTCCTGAAACGGACACCCACCATGCATTGAAACATGATTCCTATGTACATCAGACAGGGACACTCACTAGCACTCTTCATGAGGTACCTCAATGGGTGGATGGGGGACAGACATGTACGCCAGAGATTACTGCAGTGGCTGTACTGTACACAGGTGCAGGAAACAAATGGCTGTGCTGTTCAAAGACACAGGACAGTAACCTAGGGAGGTGCCACCAGTGACAACACTGTATTAGGGATTACAAATGGATTTGGCCAGACAGCATAGTACCTAACTGTGAATCTATGATGCTATTACATGTCCTTTGTGCATGGTTTATTGCGTAGCTCTTCCATTTCAATTAGCTATCATGCTGTTACACTGTCTGGTGACTACAAGACATATGTATCCTGTTAATGTGTATTGTACAGTCCAATACACATACCTTATGTTTGCATAATATACCAGTCATGTTATGTAAAATATTTGACTTATCTACCTACAATACTGTACTTTACACATATTTGAAACCATATCCCATGATGCAAAGCATAATTGCACAGCAGGACCACTTTAGGCATGTTATTCTCATTATACGCCCATACATATGCCTACTGTTACTTTATATCAACATACACTATCCCCTGTTATGGCACATACTTGTTGGACATACCCTACCACCAACAGCAGCTGGAGTGCAATTGTTATGTTTAAAGCCCTTATGTAGCATCCCTTGTGGTGTCTGGGGTGTTTACCTTGTGGCCCACAGCAGTACACACAATTTCTACAAGTGTTACTATGCTCAACAAGACATCACTACATAATACCTTTCCCACTGTCTGCATTGCGTACACTTTCATTTCTACAGCACAGGCACTACATACACTAACATACTGAGTGTTCTACATACCTTCTTAGTGGTCCGAGTATACAATACTATCTGTGTTACACCTTTCCTCTTTAAACAATTCAATGGTATGAGCATACGATTTGAATGTATGGCAAGCCCGCGTTTTATACGTGGATACCTGTAACATGTGGTATCCTGCCACCAATTGGTGTTCCGGAGTAAATTATTACATGCACATCAGCTGTGCAGCTACTCCATTGGCCAATTACATGGCAACAGTGGTGTATAATTGAATACTCCACTTGGGCATTGTCCTTTTGCCCTACCTTCGAGGGAGACGGTCTGGATGTATTATATTGTGATAAATTGCAACAGCTATATGGAGAGACCAGGATACTCTGAAATCATGTCCCCCATGGATTGTGTGACAGCTACAGTAAATAGTTCTACATGTGAATGTAGCTGTTATCTCAACAGTCTGTTATGAGACTATTGCAAATGAAACCTGTTACATCGGCGTCTGTTCCATTGTACAACAGCAACGATTTCACATGGCGCCATTACAAGTGTGTCTCTCACAAGGTATGTTACCACTTCTGCAGATGTCATTGAGTGAGTGGATGTTTCTGATGTTATTACATTCTGTATTGCAATTGTTTCAGCTGTGGGGCAGATGTAGGTGGGTGTACATAGCAGATAAATGTTTGTGGGGACTGCATTTATACATATTCCATATGTGTGTGGGGGCCCCTTCCCTCATTGAAGACCTGTCATTTAGTAGACTAATGCTATGGTTATTGCAGGCTTAGTTATTAAACCATTGTTAATTGGTTCCTACATAGCATGCAGGTGATGTTGATCCTTCAATCCCTCCCAAATACATCAATATGTACTGAACTGTTGCTACATGAAAGCTGTCTTTTGTATTTCTGTCACAAGTATTTGCACTCAATGCTGTTGTGTTGGTGACTCCTACTCTTTGTCCTGGGTTTGCCATGTTTTCAGTTGGCCATATTGGGATATTTGTTGGGCACACATCAGGGTCTAGAGACCTACACAAACACTGTCAGTACATAGGATAGAACTTACTTTTGCCCTACATTGAACCTTTTATTCTTGTAGCACTTTAGCTGCATATTATGTTTCTTCACAAATTTACATATTTGAGAGACGGGCATAACTATTACATGCAACTATTACTTCATATATCGGACATTACTATGTCCTACAATCACGTTACATTTGCCATTTTTAATATCTGTTGTCAGGACACAACTGCCCAAAGAGGGACTGTCCCTCTCAAAGTGGAACACGTGGTAACTGTATGCTTAAGGCCGAATATGACCACTACTGTAATAATCTACCTCCGAGTTTGTACAAACAGACCCACGATGCAAACACACACACACACACACACACACACACACACACACACACACACACACACACACACACACACACACACACACACACACATTACAATCCCACAGAAACACACAATGCACTCTCAACAAGAACTTACACACACTACAGTAGTCAGAACCACATTTATACACAGTAACTACCTGGACCACAGCACTGGCAGCGATAACCACATGTCCCTTGACATCGTGATAATATTACTTGTGGTTATACTGTTCAGGTACTGTGATCTTTCTGTCTTTCATCCTTGTGATTACGTGTGTCGGTATGTAAAGCATTCAGTAGTTGGCAGTATCCTATTCATTTGTACCTCCATGGTTGTGTACATGTCTTTTATATATATATATATATATATATATATATATATATATATATATATATATATAGACAGGGAGAAGGAGAGAGAGTGTACACACCTTTCATTGTGTACATGGCGGTGTATTCTGTTTGCTGAACCCCGCACTTTTGTGTTCTAACCTGTCACAATACACCTGCCGTTGGTACATCTTGGGTAGCTTGCTGGTGGGTGAGTGTGTACATGGTTGCGTGTTCTACTCCTGCCAGTGGTTGTTTTACCTCTCAGAGCAGGCACTGTTAGTACATGACTGAACAATGCTGGTTTCACCTGTTCTGGACATCCATGACCGTGATCTGCGCGGAATTCTGCAAAGCTTAAACCTGTTTTGGGCATATCCATGTAGTCCTGTTTAAACGATTCTTACCATCACTTGCTGCCGCATTAACCCACTAACATGTGCTTCCACATGCTCTAATGACCTACATCTAACATCCATTATTCATGCCATCGGGATTACGTTACGGACCTTGCATGACGTGGAACCAAGTACATACACGACACAGTCAGTGGCTTTACCACTTGGTTATCTGTTGTTTGTACAAGTGTTAATGGTGTTTTGTATGTGGACAGTACTATGGCTGTTCCTCCATACTGCAGTCAAATGTGTAACTCAGTTTGTTTACATATGGATGACACCACTTCATTGTATGCCCGAGTGATGTTTAATGGATGTGCTCCAGTATTGAGAATCTATGTCATAGTGAGCCGTACACTGTCATGTTCTACACCTTAACACAACCATAACGGGAGAATGCTGGGGTGGCAGATACCTGTCATGGGTGCTCCCCATGCTTTAGCACTACATCCCTACTTACACTATATGGAGGCCCTCATTAACACACCGGGGAATCCATGCAGAGTAGGTGGGGAACAGTGCTTACACACGTGGAACCGGATATTGGCTCTGCTCTACAGAGGGACAGTTGGTTGACCGATGGGGTGTCGATAGCAGACACATTTTGCCTAGGCTGTTGCATTGCCTCTGACAATCGGGCATGTACCTACTAATGTACCTAGGCACCTATACATGCAGTATCAACATATGCTGTTAGCTTCATTTACTGTTCAGGTGTTGACTTTCCTTGTTCCAATAGCTGTTGTGTGTGATAGTTGAGGGCTGCCTATGTAGGATTCACACAGTAGGCCACCTATACATTACAATTTGCAGGTGGTTGTGTGTGTGTGCCATCCGTTTTACTGTGTGTGCAGGTGGAGAAGTGTGTCAGTCCATAGGGGCCTACACTGTCAGTGTATGTGCTATACGTTCCCTCTTTGCCAAGGCATGGGCATATTGGGCATGCTTCCATCTACCTACTGGGGCTGGCACAGGGTGTTCATGGTCTGAATCCCTCTGTGCCTGTGATGGCCTTGGCAATTGCAATGGGCTGTGAGGACCTTCACCATTATGTCCCTGCTGCAGCTGTATCTGCAGTATCATATTATGTAGCATGGCACATACTATGAAGATGTGGGCACACATGCCTGGAGAGTACTGCAAGGCTCCACCAGATATGTCCAAGCAAAGGAACCATGATTTCAACATCCCAAACACATGCTCTATGATGATTCTGGTTTGTGCATGAACCTCATTATGGCATTCTTGCATGGGTGTGTGTGCATTTCTGATGGGAGTCATCATCCACAGCTCCAGTGCATAGCCAGCATCCCCCACAAGGTGGCCATATGGGATATCCCCCCTGACAAATACCTGATACAGCTGTGAGGCATGCCAGATGTGGGAATCATGGTAGCTTCCAGAGCTGCCAGCACACACATCCGTAATAATGCCCTGGGCATTGCATACGACCTGGCAGTTGGAGTGGTATCCCTTGTGGTTTATGTAGTGCCTACCATGGTCTCCGGGTGATGACTTGATATGTATGTGCGTGCAGTCTATTGCACCCAGTACCTCTGGGTAGTGTGCCACATGGTTTAAGAGACGCATATTGCTGGCCATCTCCTCCTGAGTTCGGGGGAAGTATATATGCTCACTGGCATGTGGTAACATGGCATCCAGGAACTGGTGGAGTACCTTGGATTCTGATGCCTGTGAGATCCCGATAATATCTCCAGTTGGCCTTTGAAAGGTACCTGTAGCTAGTATTATCAGGCTTACACATACCTTCGTGTCCACTGGGATGGGTTCCCCTCTGTTGTTTCTGACTTTCAGGCATGGCCGGCACAGCTCCACTATTTGCTGTATGATGTCCCTGTCCACCCTGTAATGCTCTACTATCTCCAGATCATGTAGCCCCTGGTAGGTTACCCTTGGTCTGAACACTCTTCTCCTCCGCCAGGGCCTGAGGTGGTTGTCAGCATCATCCTCCACAACACCTTTAGTCTCCAACACATGCTGATGAATCACAGCTATGGCAGCTCCCAACATGTACATTGTAAAAGTTCCCCATCTGTTTACACCGATGGTGCAGTGTTTGGGAATACACAGGTGTGTGTGGGGTGCCTTTACACTTTATACTATTGTGCTTTGAACACTGATGATGTCATAGGGTGTGTATGTACATTAGGGGCTGCAGGGTATCTTGTGTTTTACCACGGATACTGCTATTGTGCTGCCTTTGGTGTTACATTACATTTAGCTGCCATGGATTACCTCTTTCCCTTGCCTCCGCTTTTCTTAATAATTCAGCTCCCATTGTCTGGCATGCATCCAGCAGCCTGCTTTCTTGTTTTGTACTTTCCTGAACCAGGATTGTCTTGCCAAATGTGTTCTATTGCCAATCTACTGCAGGTTTGCTTTGCTCGGCAATTACAGTTCTCTTTTCTCTGCAATCCGACACCTCCCCTATCTTCTTCTGCAGGTTGCTGCTAGCAGCCTTATTAGCTGGTGTCAATTGCCCACTATGAGTTAATAGGTGTTAATTGCTCGGTTCTACTCCTATTACCCTACTGTAGCATTTCCTTATTGTCTTCCCCTAAACTTCCTTTCTGGCCTGTGGTGCACAGCGTATGAGTCTGCTTATCGGGATTCGGGCACGTTTTCATCCACGTACACATGCACTTTCGGGAACCATGTGTACTCTCAGTAAAGCTATACCTTCATCCATGTCCATATCCTGTGGCTTTGCTTAGCAATTGCCAGGCCAGATTTGCATTGTTCCAATGTGCTTATAGCTGCAGTGGCACACCCCACTGCTGATGTCATGTATTTCTACAGACCACTCCTCGATGTTGTAACGTTACGCCGTATTGTACATCCTTCGGCCGGCGGGACATTTGCGATTCACTATTACTTGCCTCATTTGCATGGCATTGACTACTAATTCATAGTTACCACGCCGAACAATGTCACAGGCCCTTAGCAACCCTTACAGCTTGATTGTGATGAAGCATGCATACCATTGACTATTATGGTGAAATCATGATTTTTGTTACATTGCTATTTTATGACATTTGTATATATTTTCCTTGTGTTCCCATTTGCGCATACATGCCCTACGGTTGTCCTTTGCGTTACTGTGGCCATGACATTAAATGTTATTTTGTATGTGTTGTGCATCTTTTCTTATGCCATTAGCTGTATATTTAGCGATTGGCATATGTTAACTTTGTTATACATGAGTCTGGTCCACTTCCGTGGCTACGATGTTCTTTTTGTCAACATGTAAACCGTTTTTTTTTTTTTGGTTTACATTTCTGTAGGCTTACACTACGCCTACGTCACTTCATGAATCACTGTGTACCTTCATTTGCATGCTGCAGTACGGCGCATGGGGTGATTTGCATACCTATACCGGGAGCTGCGCAGATCTGGCATACGCCGGTAGTGCACGTGGAATTCGATCGTACCTGAATCACTCGGTGGCCATATTTGGCATTACGCCACCTACGCTACACCTGCGCCTGGCACAAGCTTCATGAATCCCGGGGAAAGAGTTTATCTTTCTATATTAATAAACAAATCCAGTGTATTACATGATATATACTGTAAAGTATATGACTAAATGCATAATCTTACTAATCCTCCTCATTTGAATTTATAATGTTTTAGTCCTTATACACTTGATTTGTTTATTAATATAGAAAGATAAACTCTTTGTATATCCATGTCAATGCTGTTGATCTTTTCTCAGTGACTTTCCTCAGAGAAAGGACTTTAGTACCTAGTCTGGCTAACCTGGTAAACAAAATTTGATTAATTAATTCAACTAGTTAATATTAAGCCTTCCCTTCCTAGTTGGACAACCAATAAACCTGTTGGTTTCTCAAGATATTGCTGCCAGACTTCAAGCAAGAATTTAATTAATACACGAGTAACATGCACTGTTTTGTGTATTCTTCCATACTTGTATTGTAGCATTCTTGCATGAGCAATAACAATATATGGCAGGAAATATGGAATTAAGGCTGTATTTATGGAAGTATTTTTCTTTCTTTATTTATTTGTCTGCTTGTTTAATTAAAAAAAAATGATAATTTTGTCTCATTAAGATCTAGCTCAAGAACATGTGGTGTGTATGTGTGCATGTGCATTTGTCTGTGTGTCTGTGTATTTCTCTGTGTCTGTGAATGTGAGATGCAAAGACATAATGGTTAACAACCTTGCCTTGCAAACACAAAGTATAGAGTTCAGTGGTTCAATCCTGACTCCCGTTCAATGTCTGTATGGAGTTTGCATACTCTCAACATATTTGTGTTAAGTTCTTCCTACTTCCCAGAAAGATGTTTTGTGTCTCCATATCAAAGATGGAAGGTGCTAGTTCAAACCCAGCCCCACAGGTTAAACATGAGGCAGGTGTACTCAAGGGGCACCCAAAAATATACAGGGTCATGGACAACAGCACAGACTCTAGGTGGTGACTATCAGGGGATGAATCATATGGACAAACCCATTTAGACATCAATTGTGGTGTATCTTTAGAGGTGTCATGTGTCCCAGGTACAAATGAGTTTTCTATAGATAGAAGAAAATTGACCACAGACTGCTTGCATGTCAAGGCTAAGCTCTTGACCCTATACACATTGTCTCAAGGTCATTTAGTTACATTAACTATTGCTTCCAAACAACAACAGCACTAAGTGGGTATAGCACCTGGTCTATTCAAACGTATGCCATAGACCCATGCTAACAGTGGGAAATGTCTACTTGCCCCTAGTAGACAATGTGTGCCCACAATAAAACCCAGCAACCCTAGGCTACTAAGATGCTGTCTGGCCAGTGTCCACTTACCCAGACTGAGTTATCAGGATTAGCTCTGTTGCATAAAAGTGGATATAAAACCAATCAATCTTCCCAACACAAGCAAAGGATTACTAGACTGAAAATTGTTTCACTGATGGGATGCAATTTGGAAGGGATTACGTGATGTTAAGGAGCAAACTGGATATTCTGTATATCCAGGTGACAATTTGGAATAGCAGTGCAGCAAAGTGTCTTGCCCTGGGGTTCAGAATCTATTAGTCAGTGGGATAACAGACTGGAAATGGTGTGGGAACTGTGGAGAGACAGTTACTTCTGAAGACATTGACATCATAAGACGTAGTGATAGACTGAAGGCAGTCTGACTCCATTGTAAAACTAGAGAAGTCTTCATGATCTCAGAGTTTCTTTCACAGCAGGGCTGTTATGGTTAGAAAAAGATGGCATTCAAGTGGCAATTGCAGGAACTCCTTAAAAATGTGGACAGAATGAGTTGGACTAGAAAATGGGAAGACCTAAAGGCTCATATATGGGCAGACAGAAAATGATATGAGAAGTGCCTGGGTCTACATGATTGGGGTAGTAGGAATAATGAAGGAGATGCCATTCTAGACTTCTGTGCAGAAAATGGCTTAAGGGTGAACAGTACATGCTTTGAAAGGAGCCATTCACAAGATCACCCACAAGGGTTGTCAACATGCAGCTCAGGTAGACTTCCTCCTAGTAAGGAAAGGGCATTTGGATAGAATCATGGATTGCAAAGTCATACTTGGTGGAACAGTTAACCACCACAGCAAATCACTGCTGGACACAGTCAGCTGCAAGCAGTGGTTATTGAAGGCTCAGCAGTCAACAGGCATGGAATTTGACTGGAGCAAAAGCACCAGCATTCAAAGAATTACTCAAGACCCTAACACTTTTAGAAGAATGGGAAATATGTGGAGTTGAAGAACAACAGTAGTGCCTCAGATCAACATATGTGAAGATGATATGATTGATATGTGGTTCGGGTCTATATCATATGAGCGAATCGCTCAAATTGCGAACGCTCAGAATATCAAACGTACTGAACTTCAAAGTGCTTTTTCTGAGATCGTGGTACAGTGAAGAATGGGATATTTGCCCTTTCCTCACTGTAGTGCGATCTCGGAGTTGGAATATATATTTAGCGGGGGATGTGGGGGGAGCAGCCCCCACAATAGGAAGTTTGAGGTCCGGTATGTTCGATATTCTGAGCGTTTGCAATTTGTGTGATTCACTCATATGATTTAGACCCATGTGGTTTGTCTATGTATAGAAGTAAAGTACAAAAAGATAGCTGCTTCTGAAATGCAGAAGTGTAGCAAACTATTAAAGTAAGAAGAGCAGGAAGAACTGGAATATAGAAAAGTATTAGGCAAAAAGACAATACTGGATGGCCAACAGAGAGAATAAGAGAACAGTTGCAATGACAAAGAACAAGACATCAGTAAAACCCTACCAGCTTCTGAAAAGTGAATCAGCAAATATCATAAATAAAGTCTATTAGGTTGCAATGCAATGACAAAAAGATAAAAGAAGGTAGTCGGCAGATACTATTTATAAGGGATATCAGCAACAACCTGCTTACCACTCCACAGGACATCAATGGGAGATGGGAGGAGTACTTCAAGAAGCTTATAAATAAAGAAAACTGAAGAGAAGCCGAACTTCACCCTAAAATATGTACAAAGTTCACTAAGGAAGATGAATTTAGGGAAAGTGGCAGGTTCTGAGGATGTCACTGTAGATAAGATGAAGATGTCAAATAAGGTTTACAGGAAGGAAGTAAATGAACAATGTATATTATCAGTGTGAAGAGCTATTAAAAAGTTAATGAACTGAGCAATTTATGTAATGTCAGAGTGAAGGAATGCTAAACGATTAACGTGTATAGTGAATTATGGTTTGATTTATTTTATATTAATATATGTGCTCCTGTGTCACAATTTTGGTTATGAATTCATAAAGCTGTTTATGAAAAATGTTTAGGGCATTAGGTGAGAAATAGATAATTGAGTCTTTGTCATGGTTTGGACAGCAAGAGAAGTATAACCTACGCAACTGTAGAATAAGCATTCTAGTACCAGTGTACAAAAACAAAGTGGACATTCATAACAGTGGGCAGTACAGAGGTATCAAACTCCTGCTACACTGCATGAAAGTACAAGAAAGAGTGAATGAAAAATGATTATGTATAGCTATGGAAAATAAGGTGGAAGGTGAGCAGTTCAGATTCAAATCTGGATGCAGTACAACTGACCTGATGTTTGTCATGAGACAGATAGTGGCGAAGAAGCTGGAGATAAGGAAAGAGTCCACCTGTGTTTCCCCAGGCTTAAGGAAAGCGTATGACAAGATGCAAAGAAAGCTGATTTGAGCAGTCTTGCAATGCTTCATAGTCCTTGAAAACTGATAAAATGAGTGCTGGCTATGTACAGGTACCCAATGACAAAAGTCTGAATAAATAAAATCCCAGTAGAGGGTATGCATCAGAGGTAATCTCTGAGCTCACTTTTATCCATACTGGTGATGGACTATGTAAGGATATTAGTTATTGTTGCCTGTGCTAATATGACTGGCTGAAGATTTGTAAATGATTGTCAATAATTGTAAATCACTTTGTGTTACATATGCCAGCATGACTAGCTATACTTTTGTAAATAAATTTCTGTCTTTTCATTATCACTGTGATTTATGCAAGATGTTTGAATGTCGAACAGTGTTATTCTGCCTGACCAAATGTACATATTCTTTGTAGAGGGAGTTCTGAATGTATGTTGTGCCAGAGTCAGCTGACCTAAATGTGATGTTATTGTGTGCCAGAGTTGATAAAATAGAATCTTCACTGCAGCTGGTTGGTTACTTTTCAAAGTCTGATATGGGAGTAGAATTCTCATAGCAGCTGCTGCTACTTTTGAAAAAGATCTGCTATAAAAAGCAGGTTCTGAGTCAGTTGTTCAGTTATTGTTCAGTAGTTGTTTTCCAGAGCTGTTCAGCAGTAGTAGTCCAGTTGTTTCCAGCAGAGTAGATGTTCCAGTCACTGAGGACAGACAACAGCCTGCAGTGTGGACATAATTTCTCATCTTACCTTGCAGAAGTAAAAAAAATAATCTTGCTTTGCTGAGTGGTTTAGATTAGATACGGGCGGTTAATCTTCAGATAGTCAGGGAACTACAACTAGATAGTTAGAGGTTTCCTAAAATCAATGTGAGACCTATCATACAGTATTATTTTCATATTTTTTGTGTGTGAAACTCTGATGTTTATTGGACTCAGTTATTCAGTATTTACATGTTTGAAATCCTTTTGTTTATTATTAAATGTTTTACTACCCCCTTATTGTGGTCTGTTACTTAGTTAATATTTGTAAACACTTGAGAGTGTTTATGCCAATTGTGATAACATCAGGACCACTCCGAAAAGACTTACTGTTTGGGTTTCATGCTACCATGTGTTTCAGTCCCCTGTATTCAACAAAATCCATGCAAGAATGAGAGTATTCTTGCAGAGTGGTTCATGTCTGTTTAGCTCAGCAGTGTGTCTTAAATATTCATGAAGGCGTGCTGCTGTACTTGCTATACAGACACAAGCCATGAATGAGTGCAGGGGGCATGTCCAAGTAGTGCACAGACACTGAACATGACCCCCGCACTCAGAAAGTGCCATATGGCACTTTCTATGCCAAACTGGCATAATATTAGAGATTTACTCTAATTTTATGCCAGTATTTCAGTGTCCATGGACACTGAAATAGATTAATAATCATTTCAGTGTCCACAGACACTGAAATAAATATTAACAACAAGAAAGCAATGCAGGGGGTGTGTGACAGGTTCTGTGACACACCACATGCATTGCTAAAGTGCCGTACGAGACTTCTGCAACCTGCTAAAGCAGGAAATGTGTACAAATGCGCACATAATGGGGGATAACTCCCCCAAAAGTGACAAAACATACATATAGCCCTCACAAACATAGAAAGTTGATAGAGAACAGGTCATGCATTAGCATGAATTATGGAAGGTTAAAAGTCTGAAAGCAAATGTATGCCAATATTCTCTTATAGCAGTGCATGCTAACAAAGGCACAAATGATGGGGGGAATAAATAATACATTAGGGACACGCCTGAAAAATTGCCCTCACACACTTAGAAAGTTGATAGATAACAGGATATGTATTAGCAGGAGTCCCTGAAGGATAGAAGGCTGAAAGCCAAATAAATACCATTATTTCACGATTGCAGTCCTCAATGAGTTTTCAGAACACCACAAGACTCACTTATGTAACATAATAATATAAAAATAATATAAACTTTTTTTTCAAGCCTAAGGAATGTTTAAGCATAGCTAAGTGGGTGTGCGTATTATGGTCATCCACTTAGCATAGCTTAAACATCCCCTAGGAGATGAATGCAAATATACAGGTGAAAGCTCCAAGTTTATGTAGTGTAATGGTTATTGTCTGACAAGTACCAAGCCAGATGACTTATTTTTCTATGGGAAAGTAGTGTTAAAATTGTTTTTCTAAACTTAAATCATGTAGCAGCTGTTTTTTTTTTTTTTTCAACCAGGGTAGTGTAGCAGGTCCAAACGTGAGATGTCAGTGTAGAAAAGATGTGAAACCCCCATATAAACACAAGTGCCCCATACAGTCTAGTCACACAAGAATATCATTTAATGAAAGCACATAGGAGGATGTCATGGAAGGTAAACATAAAATTATAATATGTCAGTAATGAGGAATCAATCCCACAATCCTGATACTTTATTAAATTAAATGTGAGCAATTTTAAGTAGTGCTCAGCTATGCTATCCTGGTGTAAGCATTGCTTAAATGTAAATGCTAAGCAATAAGTAGCCCAACTAAGCTGATTTGAGCATTGGTAAGCAGTGCTCAACATGTATGCCTTTATGCACTGTCAACCTTAGCTAAGCGGGTTTGCCCATCACTTAGCTAAGCTCAGCATATTCAGAATGGTCCAATAACAGCAAAGAGTGGGAATGTGGCTATATTTAAACCTTGCAGGGAGGAATACAGCCATAACCAGTTGTAGCTCATCCTTGCAGGCACGATGGCTGGTGTAGGAGAGGGTTCGTGCTTTCAGGCACAACGCTGGTGCATTAGGAGTCCAGGGTCATGGATAGACTCCTAGTGAAAAAACATGAAGAGAGACTGCTGCAGGGCCAGTACTAGAGATCCCAATACAAAGTGGAGGCCTGGGACCATCTCACACATGATCTCACCAGTGCTACAGGCATCCCTTGAACTGCTGAGCAGGTCTGACACCATTTTGATGACCTCAAGCTTAGGAAGAGGGAGCTCTTGGACCAGTGCACCCAAGATGCATGGGCACAGAATGTCCCAGAAGTGTGTAAGTATCAGTATCAATTAGTGTTCACCAAAGTCCAGCCTGTGTATGTGATCAATAGGTATGCATAAATGTTTCTTTATCTCCTGTATAGCTGCAGATGAGAGGGCTGCGAATGTAGATGCCCATGCCAGCAGGTTGCTAATGCTGCGCTGGGAGGCTGCTGGGTACCAATCTTGCTTGCAGTATTCAGGGCAAATAAATAGAAAGGAGTAGAATGTCAACTGCCAGTAGGTTAAAATGTGCACTGTGTGTAATGAATAAATGAGACATTAGCAGAGTAATACTGATGTATAGGATATCTAGCAATAAAAGTGTCAGTACCCTTAAATAAAACTAAAAAATCCAGACTGTTGTGTTTACTTTGGTATGTGGTGGTATGAATCTAAATGTGTAGAGGTTCTGCACAGCAACTATGGCTCTGACAGCATGAATTAATTGAGGCTTATCTGACAAAGATTGCGGAGCTGTAAAACAGGAGATCAACTATATGAAATGTTCCATGCACCAAGATCTGATCCCTGAATAATAATCTGTAAACTAGTATACTGTATCCCTGACAGCAGTGCTTAGTGTCAACCATTGCTTTCCAGATTATTATATATCAAACTATTAATACTCAGTACAAGAAAGAGCTGCCATGCATAAATGTCAGAATTACAAGGTCAGATGGTACAAACAAGAGAGTATTAGGCAGAAAACAGTCAATCAACAAGCAGCTGTTCCTCAATAGCTCATTGTGCTAAAACACACCCTTATTGTACTTCTTTGCACAAAGAGGCACGGCTCAAATCCTGAGAGTGGTAATAAGCTGTATGCATAATTTCATCCAAGAATATGTGTAGAAACAGTCAGGAAATGTTAACAGAAATTTCCTCCACAGGTCTGCCAGGTAAGGAAATGTTTCTATTAGCTATAAGAAGGCTGTACTAATACACTGTGTCCAACCCCAAGGCTGCAAATGACAGCAAGATAAGTACATACACCAAATGGATTTCGTGATAAATGTCTCTCAAGTGTCATGTTGTCACAGCTAGTGGTCACTGCTGCCAATACCAAGGCTGACAGAACTCCAGGCAGAGTATGGCAGTAGCACACACACAGAGAATGAGTGCAGGGCACCCCTGTCAGTGTCATATATGTAACCTTAAATATGTGTAGAAACAGTCAGTTAGTGTTAAATGATATTTCCTCCACAGGTCTGTCAGGTAAGGAAATGTATGTATTATTTTTGAGAAGGCTTTAGTAATATATGGTACATAAACATTCCACTTTCCAACCCCAGGCCATAGGTAGATGTAAAGTGAGGTCATACCTGGAGAGTAATGAGTACAGTAATAACCAGTACAGTTGTAAACAATCAAAACCTATACAGTTGTTAATTGATATCTCTCTCCCCCACCCTATCTACACCAATAATTCATACACATAATCAACAGGTATGTTTTTCTCCAAAACTACTGTTGGGGCATGTGTCCTATTGTTCTACAAATATTGAATAATTTGATTATTAAAGCTCCCCTTTTAAATATTATCATTGGTGGCCTGTTGCTATCAATGTAACCTGCATGTCATTATGATGCCTACTGTTGCTCCATTTATGCATGTGTTCTGTTTGCTATGCAACTGTTTCAAATATGTTTGTTTGGGTTAATTGGAACACCCATGCATGCTGTTAAAACTAATTTTGAAATGTTTTTTTTTCATGACTAAGCAACATATTTTATAAAACCTCAACACCATAGAAAATCTGGGAGGGTAGATCCCGGTGGAGCCGCCTCTCCCACCTCATCTGGCCAAGGCATTGGGCCCCAACACATCTGGGACCCAACCCAGGACCTCCTCATCCACTGTTCTGCACCACCTTTGGGTGGAGCCACCTCAGGGGATGGGGCTCGTCCTCCCCATGAGCGGGCGTGGACAGGAAACTGTCACCCATAGCCAGATCCAGGGTTGGTTGCATAGCACCATCCAAAAGGAGTTTGGTGAACAGCTGTGCCAGATTGAGGGCCACCTGCTGCATCTTGAGGGTCAGCCTGCTCCTCCAGTCCAGCCCCCAGCACAGCCACCTTTGGGGCAGTGAAGAGCAGTGGTGACTATCCATGGGTGGGGACCTTAGTCCCACTGTATCCATTTGGGGGCTCATGGGCATCTGATTCCCAACCACCTTCCCCATCTAAGGTTTTTACCTCCCACTTGTGTCATATACCACCCCTGTCTGCTGTCTTCCTACCCAACTTACCTCCCCAAATATACCTATTATCCTTCCCCAACATCCCACTCTCACCTTCAAAAAAGAAAAAGGGTGTCTGTTCCCCCCAAAAAATTATGCCCCATACATAGCTGTCGATTTTGCACATGTGTCCACATGTGTCCACTGGGCACATGGAATCTGGTCCAAATGGCTTGAAAACACATTACTGTTGTTGTCACCTCTCTCTCAGGGGTTTGAGTCTCCAAATTCACCTCCAAATTCTATAGAAATTCACAGTTGTTACTGTAGAAGAAATGGACAGCTATGGACCTTTCCTACACTCATCCTGCACATCCCTAGCTACCTTTCATACTGTACTTCCCTCTGTATGCCCTTTTTTTTCACCACTTTCTTATCACCCCTTTTTCTTTTAAAGAAATTTGCACAGTGGTAAGCGGGAATAAGTGGCACTAAAACAGAGTGTTTGCATGGCTTACTATCATGCAAACCTGCTTATAAATGCCTTAATTACTCTATATCCATCAGACCTTGCTCTGTTCAGAAATGAAACAGACAGCCCTGCCAACTCTTGAACCCAGGACATTGTGCTCTACATTCACAGCAACATACCACTACACTATCTGTGCTGTGGGGTTCTATAATGCTTTAACAAACATATTATGCATTCTGGTCATTTAACATTAATGAAAAAAATCATCAATCCCAAGTCTCAAACCCATGCCCATATACACTACAGTCAGAGCAATGCACAGCTACACTACCTGCACTGTAGGAATGAATGTTGTTTTTTCAAACATAGCATGCAATAGAGGCATACAACATTAGGCAGAAAGTTCTGTGGAATCATTCATGTGTTGTATATAGACATATACACACACACACACACACACACACATATATATGTATGGGTTACCTTCATTTGAATGACAGTTCATTTGACTTGGACCAAATGACCTAAACTTCATTTCCCTGACACTTCATTTGACTGACAGTTCATTTAATGACAATTAGTACTGGCTGTATGTAGAGCACTGTAAGGCAAGTAAAAGGAATATGTCCTTTTACCCACTGCAGTGCTACCCTGAAGTTAGTCTATATATAGTTGTGGGGTGTGGGGGTTGCAGCCCCCCACCTAGTTTGGTTTTACTAAACAATATAAAACCAAAAGCAGAGAATATAAAATCAAACTAAGTGAGGGGCTACTCAACCCACACCTCCTAGCTATATACACTAACTCCAGGATCGCACTACAGTGGGGAAAAGGACATATTCCTTTTACTTGCCTTACAATGCTCTACATACTGCTAGTACTAACTGTCAGATGAACTGTCAGTCAAATGAAGTGTCAGGGAAATGAAGTTTCAGTCATTTGGTCTGAGTCAAATGTTTGTCAGTCAAATGAAGGTAACCCATATATATATATATATATATATATATATATATATATATATATATATATATAGACAGACAGATATATGGGTCTATATTACCATATTGAATGAAAAAAATATCGAACGCCCATATGAATAAAAATGCAGGAGAATGAACTTGCTATTATGGGGGGCTGTGCCCCCGACACCCCCCACTAAATATACATTTCAACTCCAAGGCAAATATCCCAATGTTCACTGTACCAGGACCCCAAAAACACATTCCCCTGCATTTTCGCTCATATGAGAGTTTGATATTGTTACCATTTGATATGGTAATATAGACCATATATATATATATATATATATATATATATATATATATATATATATATATATATATATATATATAATATGTGTGTGTGTGTGTTTGTGTGTCTGTCTGTCTGTCTGTTGAAACATATATATGAAATATTGTATATATAAAAAGATATACATATATAAATATATAAAGGAAGGGAAATATATATATATATATATATATATATATATATATATATATATATATATATATATATAGCTGTGTGTGTGTGTGTGTGTGTGTGTGTGTGTGTGTGTGTGTGTGTGTGTGTGTGTGTGTGTGTGTGTGTGTGTGTGTCTGTTGAAACATATATATGAAATAGTGGATAAATAAAAAGACATACATATATAAATATATAAAGGAAGGGTAATGTGTATATATGACATAAATGTAAGTACATAACATGCAGTGCAGTCACACTTCAGAACCATCCCTCTCAACCTCTTAGTGCAAGACACCTGTACAAAGGCTAAAAATTATCATCATCAGCCCCCTTTTTCTCATTTTTTCTACATTGGGTTGGGGTATCGTGTTAACTGTCGCCAACTCTCTCAATTCTGTGCCACACTCATGCCTGATTGTTGCAGATCTTCTTTCATACAATCCATCCACATTTTTGCTGGACATCCTTGCTTCCTCTTACCTTGTTCCTGTCTGTCCCAAACCTTCCTCACCAGGTTGTCTTCTGCTTTTCTACACATGTGCCCAAACCACCATAATCTGTTCTCTTTGATCTTTTCTGCAATTGGAGCTACTTTGGCTTCTGCTCTTATGTCATCATTTCTTTATCTGTCCCACAGTGTGCATCCTACCACCTTTCTCAGGCACTTCATTTCCATCACCTCTAGCGCCTTCAACTGCTCTGCCTTTATTGCCCAAGTTTCTGTACCATACAGTAGTACTGGTCACATCACTCGCTTGTACACCTTGCATTTCAGCTTCTTTGGCATTCTTCTGTCATAGACTACACCTGATACTCTATGCCAGTTGGCTGCAGCCCTTCTGATTCTATCTTTGACTTCTTTATTCAAACTACCCTTCTCCTTAACCACCCCTCCCAGATACTTGAAGCTGTTACCTGTTCCACTATCTTCCCTTCTATCTCTGTTCTCAGCTTCTTCTGATTTCCCCAATTTGCTACCATTACCACTGTCTTATCTGTGCTTAGTTTCATCTCATGTACCTTCAGATTTGTATTCCATTCTTCTATCCTTTGCTGAAGTTTGAGCTCAGAGTATGCCTGTACTGCTCCATTGTCTGCATACAGCAGCTTTGTTGATCTGTCCTCTCCAACCTGTTTGCTAATGTAGTCCATCACCAGTATGAACAGCAGTGGGCTCAGACCTGAACACCCACTTCCAGTGGGAACCCCTCTGTGAGGCCGAACACTGTTTGTACTTGAGTCGCTGGGTCCTTGTACATAGCCTGCACTAATTCTACCAATGTTTCCGGGACTTCAAACCACTGCAGTACTGCCCAGATTAGCTTTCTTGGGACCTTGTCATATGCTTTCTCCAAGTCTAGGAATGCCCAGTTGGACTCTGTCCTCATTTCTAGCTTCTTCTCAAGTATCTGTCTCAGTGCAAACATTGGGTCAATTGTGCTGCATCCTAATCTGAATCCAAACTGTTCATCTCCCATCGTACATTCTACTGCTCTGCAAGACACCTGTACAAAGGCTAAAAATCATCATCATCAGCCCCCTTTTTCTCATTTTTTTCTACATTGGGTTGGGGTATCATGTTAACTGTCGCCAACTCTCTCAATTCTGTGCCACACTCATGCCTGATTGTTGCAGATCTTCTTTCACACAATCCATCCACATTTTTGCTGGACATCCTTGCTTCCTCTTACCTTGTTCCTGTCTGTCCCAAACCTTCCTCACCAGGTTGTCTTCTGCTTTTCTACACATGTGCCCAAACCACCATAATCTGTTCTCTTTGATCTTTTCTGCAATTGGAGCTACTTTGGCTTCTGCTCTTATGTCATCATTTCTTTATCTGTCCCACAGTGTGCATCCTACCACCTTTCTCAGGCACTTCATTTCCATCACCTCTAGCGCCTGCAACTGCTCGGCCTTTATTCCCCAAGTTTCTGTACCATACAGTAGTACTGGTCACATCACTGGCTTGTACACCTTGCATTTCAGCTTCTTTGGCATTCTTCTGTCATAGACTACACCTGATACTCTATGCCAGTTGGCTGCAGCCCTTCTGATTCTATCTTTGACTTCTTCATTCAAACTACCCTTCTCCTCAACCACCCCTCCCAGATACTTGAAGCTGTTACCTGTTCCACTATCTTTCCTTCTATTTCTGTTCTCAGCTTCTTCTGATTTCCCCAATTTGCTACCATTACCACTGTCTTATCTGTGTTTAGTTTCATCTCATGTACCTTCAGATTTGTATTCCATTCTTCTATCCTTTGCTGAAGTTTGAGCTCAGAGTATGCCTGTACTGCTCCATTGTCTGCATACAGCAGCTTTGTTGATCTGTCCTCTCCAACCTGTTTGCTAATGTAGTCCATCACCAGTATGAACAGCAGTGGGCTCAGACCTGAACACCCACTTCCAGTGGGAACCCCTCTGTGAGGCCGAACACTGTTTGTACTTGAGTCGCTGGGTCCTTGTACATAGCCTGCACTAATTCTACCAATGTTTCCGGGACTTCAAACCACTACAGTACTGCCCAGATTAGCTTTCTTGGGACCTTGTCATATGCTTTCTCCAAGTCTAGGAATGCCCAGTTGGACTCTGTCCTCATTTCTAGCTTCTTCTCAAGTATCTGTCTCAGTGCAAACATTGGGTCAATTGTGCTGCATCCTAATCTGAATCCAAACTGTTCATCTCCCATCTTACATTCTACTGCTCTGCATATCCATTTATCAATCACTCTCTCCAGAATTTTCATGCAGTGTGGTAGGAGTTTTATCCCTCTGTACTGCCCACAGTTGTGGATGCCCCCCTTTTTCTTGTACACTGGCAGAGGTATGCTTATTCTCCAGTCATCTGGGATGCACCTTTCTCTACACACTGCTATTAGTACCCTCAGGAGCCATTTCTCCCCTATCTCACCCAGCATCTTTATCATATCTGCTGTCACCTCATCTGAGCCTGCTGCTTTCCCTGACTTCATCTTCCTTAGTGCTGTTCTTCCTTCTTCTAAGGTGAGCTCCTCTTCTTCTCTAATTGTAGGCTGTTTCCGGGGCAGTACAGCTTCTGTGGGGTTTCCTTCATTCAAAAGCTGTCAGAAATACTCCTTCCATCTGCCTTTGATGTCCTGTGGACTGGTAAGCAGGTTGTTGCTGGCATCCCTTACGAAGGGTGTCTGACTATCTTCTTTATCTTTCTGTCTTTGCCTTGCAACTTGATATAGTTTCTTTGTGCCCCTTACTGAGTCACTTTCCAGAAGTTGGGAGAGTGCCTCTGATGCCCTATTCTTTGCTATAGCAACTTCTTTCTTAGCTTCTTTGTTAGCCAACCAGTAGTCCTTCCTAGCCTGGTCAGTCTTTTCTGTCTCCCATTTCTTCCTGCACTCCTTCTTTCTTTTGATGACTTCCTGGACTTCTGCATTCCACCACAGCTTTGCTTATGTACCTTATTTCCATACCTGCCTCAGCCACATATCCTTTCTGTAGTCCTAACACATGTTGTTTTTAGGAGCTGCCACTCTTCTTCAACTCCACCTATTTCCTCCTCTTCTTGAGGTGCTAGAGCCCTGAGCAATTCCTTGAACTCCTGTACTTTCTCTCCAGTCAACTTCCATGTCTTCAGCCTGGCCTCTGTTGACCTTTGGGCCTTTTCTGACCACTGCTTGCAGCTGATTGTGCAACTAATAGTTTATGCTGTGGGCCGACTGTTTCACTGGGGTTGACTTTGCAATAATGGATTCTACCCCAGTCATTTTTCCTTACTAGGAAGAAGTCTACCTGAGTTGCATGTTGGCTACTCTTGTATGTGATCTTGTGACTGTCTCTCTTTCTGAACCATGTCTTGGCTACTATCAAGCCATTTGCCAGAGAGACATCTAGAATGTCTTCTCCTCCTTTATTCCTGTTACCCCAGTCCTCATATCCTGTTCTGTCTGTCCTGATATGAGCATTCAAGTCACCCATTATCAACAGCAATTCATATTGTCCTGCTTTATCTAGTAGGTCCTGCAACTGCTGTCTGAATGCATTCTTTTCCTCACTATCACAACCCTGCTGTGGAGCATATGCTGAGATTATGAATACTGCCTTTTCATTACACTGGAGTCAGATTGCCATGAGTCTGTCATTAATTATGATGCTATCCCTCACTGCCATCTGAAGCCTCTCTCTCACCACAATTCCTATACCATTTCTAGCCTGTCTCCCACCTGAGCAGTAGAGTCTGGATGCCAAGCCAAGTGGCTTTGTTGCACTGCCCTTCCATCTCATCTCTTTGCTGTAAAAGGGGGGGGGGGTAATGGGCCAGATATAGGTATATATTTCAACTATCACTGTTAGAAATTACATGTGCTACAGCAGCAGGGTGCGTTTCAGCAGACAATTGCTGAAGGATATGAGGATGGAAACTGAAATGTCATGTCATTATTTACTGACATAAATCCTTGAATCATCACAGTGATTTACCAGACAAATACAAAATTGTGGAACAGAGCAAAAGTATGGGCCAATCATCTGTCTGTGAAGATCCTGGCAGTGGAGAGGTATGCTCAGAACCCCTTATTGCAATGAATATATACCAAGCCTGACAAAGTGGGGGGACAAAAGCATGAAATTAGGGACATATTCAAAATACATGAGTAGACAAGCTGAGAAAGTTGATTTACTAACACTGTATGTCCTAACATATATTGACTGAATTATCACAAGTCTGCGACTCAATTGATTCCCATTGGTTACAGATGTCAATCCCCACTTCATCTCACTGATGTGTCAGGAATACAGAATACATAACAGTTATGGGGACCAGACCAAAGATATTGGCCAGACACCAGGACATCCTAAGAATGTGTGGACATAACACAACGTTAGGGAACTGCACTCAGCTAACAGGCAATGTCCAAACTGCAATCCAACTGACATAGCACTACCCAAATCCAGCTCTGGGGCTGTACACATGCATTTGCAAATATAACAGGCACTACAGGGATGTAACACTAGTGGAAAACAGACACTGGTGTGAAAGTGCATACCCACAACCAATTGCACCACAGTCACAGCAACATACCAGTAAGCAAACTGAATACTACAGTATAATGACTGTGTGAGGAACAATATCTTGTGTGCCACTCACACATTACCCCTACATATATTGCCACAAGTCACAGTGTAGTGGAAATCTTGAGGTGTTAAGGGAACTGTCACAGTCTGCCTGTACAAACATATATAGGTGATAGGGAACCAGACACTGGGGAGCATGCACAGTCAGATAGAAAGGGCCCATGACACTCACATGTACCCCCTCCCTACACAGCCTAAATAACATGTAGACACTATACTGCTACACAATCCTGATAGTCTGTTGACAATGGCCAGACATACACAGACTTCTCAAATGTTCAGTTTCCCACAGAATGTATAGGCACAGGACTCATATCTATGGATGCTTCCTTGTTACATGTCTGGGGGTCTATGACATCACTGAGATGGTAGCAGGAATGAAGGTAATAAATAATGATGCAACATATCTCTGAACCTCTTAGTGCATAACATCTGGACAAAGCCTGACATAAATGGGGGACAGAGGCCCAAAGAGGGGGGGGTATATTGAACATACTGCTGTTATAAATTTAGACAGTTGATGGTGTTACTAGGTTTGTTGTCACGTGTCTAATCTGAGGGGTATTAAATCTGTAACACCAATGGATGTTAGCATGTAGTGACTGCATTCCATAGAGTATCCTACTGATTATCCAAGGACAATGGCTGTGTGGGGATCAAAGCAAACATATGAACCATGCATCTGGACAGTGTCTAGGCCTCTGGACAGTGTAGAAGTATGAACGAAATCATGTAACAGAATGGAAATCCCCTGACAGCTGCCAAACATGTCACCCAGCACCTTATGAAGCACAGTAAGACCAACACAACACTCCCCCACATCAGCTCTGGGAAATTACCCATGCATATTCAAATACAGCATGCACTACAGGGATGGAACTGTAGTGAAAAGCAGATAGTGGTGCAAAAATGTCCAACCAAAAACAATTGTGCACAGTCACAGCAACATATCACTACCCAAAATGAACTCCAGAGTATGACTGTCTGAACAAACATATCCTGCTTGCCAGTCACACACTACACTGACCAAAATCACAGTATACTGGAAATCCTGAGGTGTTACAGGACATTTCACAGTCTGCCCCTACAAGCATACAGACCTGATAGACCACCAGCAGCTGTAGCAGTATGCACAGTCAGATAGGTAAAGGATGTATGGCACTCACATCTGCTAATCTCCCTACTCAGCCCAACAAACATCTACACACAAAACTGCTACACAATCCTGGCAATCTGTTCACAATGGCCAGACATACATAACTGTCATATGTACAGATTTCCACAGATATTCCAGGGTGTGGAACCATAACCTGGCCACTGTCACATACCATGGCCAGGAGTCTGCTAGGTCACTGGGATGATAACTGGAGTGCAGTCAGTAATTAATTATATACCATACCTCTGCATCTCATAGTGCAGGACATCTGAACAATGCATGATGTATGTGGTGGGACAGGGGGCTGGAAAGAGAGACATATCACACATAATGGTATTACAAACTGAAACATAGGTAGAAATAATCACAGGATGAGCCAAGAAAAAACAGGTGCCTCATTGGCAGCCATGTCACCTTGTTCTACAAAAGCAAATAAGGTCACAAGTGATGTACTTTAAGGCTGTCTTTGAGTGCAAACTGGATACATTGACCAAGGCCAATCAGTAGCTCAGCAGCCCTCCCAGACATGTGTCCACAATTCCAGAGGCAACACACATATCTGCTCTGTAGTGGTGGTCAATAACACTGCATACACATATGTCATAGATATAGGCAACCGAATGCAGACAGGGGAAGTGTAAACTTCACTCCTCTGTCCCCCCATATGTACACATGTGCATGTACAGCACCTGCCCCCCCCCCCTCCTCTCATGATCAGGAAGCAGGTCTGTAATGCCCTCTCAAAGACAACACACAAAGGTCGCCATAGGCTTGATAACATTCCTGGCTGCATTTTACATGAACACAGGCATGGGCTCTGAGACCCATTCTGCAGTGTAGTCAACCACAGTCTGAGCACTGGTGTCATCCCATCTGAACATAGAAAGTTGATAGAAAACAGGTTATGCATTAGCTTGAATGTTCTGAAGGATACACGTCTGAAACTGAAATGTATGCCATGTCATGACAGCAGTCCTCAATGACATGGCTGAAAAACTCAGTACTCTCCATTTAATATAATAATATAATATTAATATGCAATAGGAGATACATAAAAATATACAGCATAAATCTCCCAACCAAGGTAGTGTAGTGGTCAGAGTCCCAGCTTGAAATGCAGGCAAACATGGTTTGAGTACTACAACAGGCAATCTAACTTTACAAGGAAAAGCAGTGTTGAAAGTAATATTTTCATTTTAAAATGTGTGGTAAGTTATGTTTTGTCACCCAGGGTAGAGTAGCTGGTGTAAAATGGAAGTGTGAGTGCATATAACATGTGAAACTCCCCATTTATACATGTGTCATATACAGTATTGTTACACCCGTTGCTACTGTAATGGAAGCACATTTTATATTTTATAAGAAATATATAAAAAATATATAAAAATATAATATAATATGATATAATAAAATTATAAGTATATAATATTATTATTATTATAATAATGTAATATAGTATATATAGAAATATATATAAAAGAAATTTATAAGAATGAATTGTTAGCAATGCTCAGCTAGGCTTAGGTGTAAGCATTGCTCAAACATGAATGCTAAACAGCAGGTAGCTGAGCTAAGTGGATTTGCACATTGGCAAATGTTGCTAAGTGAAACCAACACAGATTAAGCATCTGTTCATTTCACCATGTGTTGGCATCACACTAACCTGCGCAAACCCGGTTACAGCTGCTTAAATCACTCTGTTTCTATCAGCCACTGTTCTGACTAGCAACAAAATAATTAGCTTTGTCAAGTCTGGGATGCAGGGCCCTGTACACCAAAGGCAGAGCAATGTGCCACTAAACCATTTCAGTTGTAAAGACTGTCGATGCTTTTTCAAACATGTCATTCAGTAGAGTCATCCAACAGCTGGGAAAAGATTTTGTAGAATCAGTCAGGTTTTGTATTTATACATATGCACATGTATATATGTATGGAGGTGCATATATTTGGAAAGATATATACATAATATAGAAATATACATTTAAAAAAATATATATATATATATGTATGTATATATATATATATATATATATATATATATATATATATATATATATATATAAACAGTAAATAAATAAATAAATAAATATATATATATATATATATATATATATATATATATATATATATATATATATATATATATACATACTCATAACATGTAGTGGAGTCATACCTCACAACCATACCTCTCAACCTCTTAGTACAAGAAATCTGGCCAAAGGCTGTGCAAATGGGAGGGCAATGGGCCCAAACTATGGACATATTTTAAATATTGCTCTTATAAATGTAGAATGTTGCTAGAGTTTTTTTCAACATACGTGTTTGGAAGGATGCGAGTTCTGAAACTGAAATGTATGTCATCATTTACTGTCAGAAATCAGCAGATCATCACAGTGATTTACCAGGTATATAATAATAATGAATTTGTGGAACAGACCAGAAATATAAGCAATAAACCTGGACATACTTCAATCCAGACAGTAGAGAGGTAGGCTCAGAACCCCTTAGGGCAACAAATCTGGAACAAGCCTGTCAAAGGGGGGCCATGAAAATAGGGACATATCTGAAATATTGGAGTAGATAAGCTGACACAGTTGCTGCAGTAACACCCTCATGTATGTCCTAACATATATTGACTGAAATAGCACGAGCCCAACACTCAATTACTTCTCACTGGTTAGTGACTGAAATCCACCCATCATCCCACTGATGTGTCAGACATACACAACACTTATGAGAGCCAGGCAATAACACATCCTACAAATATCTGGACATAACATCATATTAGGGAAACTACACTCAGCTGCTAAGCATATCATCAAGCATTGATTAAACTACAGCCAGACTGACCCAACACTAACCCAAATCCACTAGGGAGAATTGCACATGTATTGGCAAATATATCAGGCACTACAGGGATGTAAAAGCACTGAAAAACAGACACCAGTGTGAAAGTGCATACCCACAACCAATCCCACCACAGTCACAGTGACATACTGGTAAGGCAAAAGAACAATACAGTATAAGGACTGTGTGAAAAAAAACATCTCAACATGTTTGCCCCTCACACAGTCCCCTTACATATACTGGCCCAATTCACAGTGACGTATGATGCCTGACCGTGGTATGGGACATGTCTCATTCTGCCCCTACAAACATATACAGCCAATAGACCGCCAGAAACAGGAGCAGCATGCACAGGCAGGTAGAAAAGGAGCCATACCACATACAACCACCCCCCTACACAGGCCAAATAACACTGACACACTACACTGCTACACAATCCTGACAGTCTGTCAACAATTTCCAAGAAATACACAGACCTCTCAACTGTACAGAGTCCCACAGAATGTCCAGGCTTTCCCCTCATATATAAGGCATCTTCCACATAACATATCTGGCAGTCTGATACATCACTGGGATGATATCAGGAATGTAGGCACTAAATAATCATATACCATATCTATCAACGTCTTACTGCATGACATCTGGACAAAATCTGACATAATCGTAGGACAGAGGGCCACAAACAGAGGCATATTTTGAAATATTGCTGTTATAAACTTAGAAAGCTGCTGGTGTAACAGAGTTAGTTGTAACATATCTTTTTTTAGGGATATGTGGTCAGAAACACAAATGGATGTTAGCAGTTACTGACTGCAATCACCAGAGTATGCTACTGATTTTCCAAAAACAAAAAATGTCTGGAGAACACACCAAACATAAGAGTCCAAACTCAGGCCATTCTGCAGATAGCCCTACAGTTAAGAGTTACATCAAACATATGACACTGTCAGAGTTAAAATCACACAGAAACTCCATGTCCACACAAACCCCATGAGACTAGCATTAATCCAAATATATAACAGCAATGGTTACATTCTGTCTCTATGTCTGGAACATTCTCCACCATTTTGTTGGCCTGTCTCCACAATGTTGGTTGTAAGAGGCATTTCCAAATACCTTCTGTGATGCTGTTGTTCACATACCTCCATGACATCCTCCTTACTGGCAAAGAAAAGGGCCAACACTCACATGAATAACAACACAGCTGTTCTGCATGCAATTAGCAAGTGGGGGACACCAACTGGTGCACAGGCCCTCAGCTGTTCATGAGCATTACCTACAAAAGGCAAGCTGCTGCCTATACAAAACAGATGTACACCCTACATCCATGAGAGAGAGATAGAGAGAAACATTGAGTAAAAAAACAGCAGGATATAACCACCTACACTTGGAAAAAAGATATGTTAAACAAGTAAGCATGTAATGGACTGTAGTAGGGGGTATGTAAGAATGGGAAATAGGAAGTTTAACATACATGTCTCAACAAGACTTGCTGTACTGATATATTGCTGATCAGAACCAATGGCCATAACATCTGGGTCTGTCTGCAGTGACATAGATCATAGGTCAGACCCCCGAGTCACCCCAGGAAAGGATGGCTCACATATGACTACTACTAGAGTGTGTGTTGAACAATACTGACTGTGACAATGCTAGGCCAGCTACTGGGATGTCATACATATCCATATCTTACTTGTGAATACAACTATGACATACATGTTTGTCTTAAGATTGTGAGAGACCTATACATGATATTTGCATAGTAAAGTACTGTTGCAGATGTGTGTGTTGAACTGCATGTGATATATTGAGCTCATACCAAGTAACTGTCCAGTGTTATGCACACTGACCATAAGTGTGCCTCATATTTGTAGTCATTTACTCATACAGGTGTGTTATATCTGGCAAATCCTTGGCAAATCTCTGAAGACTGACATTACAACATCTAATTCTCATTCCTCTGACTGTTCCCGTTAGGGGTCGCCACAGTGGACCATCTCTTGCCATGTCTGCCTGTCCTCTGCATCTTGCTCTGTCACACCAACCACCTGCTTGTCCTCTCTCACCACTTCCAGAACCTTATCTGAGGCCTTGCCCTTTTCCTCTTACCTGGCAGCTACATACTTTCCATCTTTTTCCCAATATACTCAGCATCCCTCCTCAGCACATGTCCAAACCGATGTTATCTTGTCTCTCTGGCTTTGTCTCAAAACCGTCCAACATGGGCTGACCCTCTCATATACACATTACTAATCCTGTGCAACCTCATCACACCCAGTTCAAATCCTAACATCTGTAACTCTGCCACATCGAGCTCTGACTCCTGCCTTTTTGTCAATGCCACTGTCTCCAACCCGTATGATATAGCTGGTCTCACTACCCTCTTGTAGACCTTCCCTTTCACTTTTACTGGTACTCGTCTGTCACAAATCACTCCTCACACTCTTCTCCACCCTCTCCATTTTGCATATACTCTCTTCTTCACCTGTCCTCCACAGTCTTCATTACTCTGAAATGCTGATCCCAATTATTTCAACACATCTGCCTTTGCTAACTCTACTTCCTGGACCCTCACCATTCCGCTATCCTCTCTTTCATTCACACACAGATATTCTGTCATAGTCCTGCTGACCTTCATTCTTCTCTTCTCTAGAGCATATCCCCACCTGTCCAGGTTCTCTTAAATCTGTTCCCTACTCTCAATATAGTTCACAATGTCATCTGCACACATCATAGACAACAGGGACTCCTTATGATCTTGTCTGTCAACCTGTCCATCACCATTGCAAATAAGAAAGGGCTCACAGCTGATCCCTGATATCATCCCACCTCCACCTTAAATACATCCATCACTCCCACCGCAGACCTCACCACTGTCACACCACCCTTGTACATATCCTGTTCCACTCTTACATATATCTCTGCCACACATGACTTCCTCATATAATACCACAACTCCTCTCTAGGCACCCTGGCATATGCTTTCTCTAAGTCCAAAAATACACAAAGCAGCTCCTGACCTACTCTGTACTTCTCCCTCAACAGTCTCAGAGCCAGCATCCCATTTGTAGTGCTCTTTCCTGGCATGATGCCATACTGCTGACCACTACTCATCACTTCCCTGCTTAATCTAGTTGCCATTACTCTTTCCCATAGCTTCATGCTGTGACTGACCAATGTTATCCCTCTATAGTTACTAAAGCTCTGCACACCAACCCTATTCTTAAAAAGGTAACCAAACACTTTCTCTCCACTCCTCATGCAATCTCTCACTTTCCAAGATATCATTAAACAATCTGGTTAAAAACACCACTGCCATTTCCCCTAAACACTTTCAGGCTTCCACATGTATGTCATGTGGACCCTACAGGCTTTCCAGTACTCATCCTCTTCATAGCTATCCTTACTTCCTCCTTGGTAAGCAATTGAACTTTCTGATTCACCATACCCACATCATCTAATTCACCATACCCACATCATCTAACCTTCTCTCTCTCATTCTCTTCATTCATCAGCCTTACAAAGTACTCTGTCCATCTGCTTAGCACACTCCCCTTTCTTGTGAGTACATTTCCCTCATTATCCTTTATCACCCATATCTACGGCACATCTTTCCTAGCTCAATCCCTCTGTTTAGCCAATTGGTACAAGTCCTTTCATCCCTCCTTAGTGTCCAACCTGTCATACAACCCTTCACATGCCTCATCCTTAGACTTTGTCACCTCTCTTTTTTGCCATGCACCTCATCTTCTTATACTCCTGCCTACTTTCCTCAGGTCTCTGAGAATCAGACTCCTTCTTCCCCAACCTCTTTCTCTGTATGCTGTCCTGTACTTCCTTAGTCCACCACCAGGTCTCCTTGTACTCCTTCCTCCATCCACATATCACAGCAAGCACCCTTCTAGCCATCTCCCTTACTAGCTCTGCTGTATTTACCCAGATATTTGGTAAATCATCACTGCCACCCATTGCCTTGTCTTAACTCTTCCCTGAACTCCACCTCACAATCACCCTTTTCCAGTTCCCACCATTTGATTCTTGGTGCTGCCCTCACACTCCTCCTCTTCTTGATCACTAACGTCATCTTACAGACCAACATTCTATGCTGCCTAAATACACTTTCCCCTGTCACCACTTTCAGTCTCCAATCTCCTTCAAACTGGCCCTCCTACATTGGATATATTCCACATGTGTGCATCTTCCTCCACTCTTGTATGTCACCCTGTGCTCCTCTCTCATGTTATAGTGTGTATGTATTCACCACAGTCATGTCCATCCTTTTTGCAAAATCCACTACCATCTCACCATCTGCATTCCTTTTCTTAACACCATACATACCCATCACTTCCTCATTCCCTCTGTTCCCTTCACCACCATGCCCAATCAAATCTGCTGCAATCACCACTCTGTCACCCTTGGGTACAGTCATCACCACGTCATCCAACTGACTTCACATTTCTCTTTCTCATCCATCACACAACCAACTTGCGTAGCATATGCACTAACAACAGTCATCATCACACCATCAGTTTCCAGCTTCATAAACATCACTCTATCAGACACTCATTTCATCCTCAAAAAACACTCTTGGCATACTGTTCTTTCAGGATAACCCCTACGCCCTTTCTCCTCCCATCCACACCATGATAGCATAATTGTGACTGGCCTCACATACACCAAGCCATACTCTCCTTCCATCTGGTCTCTTGCACACACAAAATATCAACCTTCCCCTGGCCATCATATCAGCTAACTCTGTCCCTATACTAGTCATACTGCCAATATTAAAAGTTCTTACCCTCACTACCACACTCCTTGCCTTTCTCCTTTCTTCCTGACATATGAGTGTTGTACATCCTCCAGGGTATGCCTGTCAATGCAAAGGCTACTATGCTATCAAATGACTCAAGTGTGTTACAGCAATATTAAGACAGTGCCACTAATTTTGTCCCATTGCCTCACGTGTATGTGTGGCCTCCTACAGATGTCCTGCTCTAACAGGTTGAAAGGGATGACTGGGCAGTAAGAGTGTGAATATAGTGTGCTATACTGACATAGAACAGAAATGTATATCACGTATTACCTGTACACATGTCAGTATGAGTAGATGTATCTGGCCACCCCATAACAACAGACACTGGATGCAAAATGTCAGTTAATTAATCTGTACATGTACACGTGTGTAATCTTAGTTACTGTGCATCCAAAAGAGTGACATTTCTACAGCTACTGGTTGTTGCATTGCCCTGTCACAGCCATGGGTACTACAATAAATATGATTATCAGATTGAAATTGGAGAGGTGTCCAACTGTGTTATGACTTTGTGTCCATGCTTACTATAAACAGTTATATGAACACCTACATAGCTCTATGGTCTCAGCAATACCTTACTTGTAAAGTCTGCCTCCACCAAAGTAGAGGAATCCCCTTTGCTGGATGGCAGCAATACCTGAACCACATACTTGGTCCCCATATTGGCTGAACAGGGGAAAGTAGGAGCAGGCACCAACATGGCATCAAGTCAGCCATTGTCTGAACAAGCATATAAGGGTCACCGGTGGATTACTGTAAGGATAACTATGAGTACAAATTGTACACATCCACCAAGACCAATCACAAGGCCATCTTCCCATATGTCTGGAATCTCAGAGGCAACAAACCAACCCAACCTGTAATGGTGGTCAATCAGACCACATACACACATAACATAGCTATAGCCAACCTGCTTCAGATAGGGTTAGGGCAAACATCACACCCCTGGCTCAGCATCACTATAGGTGGGTATACACAGCACCTGCACTCCTCCCCTCATCACCATTGAGCAGGTACATATTGCCTACTGAAAGGCAACAAACATAGGTATCCATGGGAAATGATAAAATCCCTGTCCGCATACTACATGAACTCAGGCATGTGTTCCTAGCTCCATTACACACTGTTGTCAACCAAGCCTTGGCACCATCCACACCCCATCCACATGGAAGATGGCCAATGTCATCCATATACACAGACCTGAATGAGGAATAGATAATTATGCAATTAACTGGCCCTCATTGTGGGAATATGACGCATCAGGACCAGGACTGCAATGCAAGCTGATACTGTGCTGATAGATTACAGGGGTATGGTGTGGTTGTGAGTGGTGGCTACTGGTATTCAATGTACATGTGCAGGTTCTGTACATGTTGTTGCCAAATTAATGAGGTAGTGTGATGTGTTTCTCTGTTTATCTCTTCCAGGTGCAATGTTGCATCCGAGAAGGGCAAAATGTTCACTGGCTGAGACTGCCATTATCATCAAAGCCATACTAGAGCACCATGCAATAATGTTCAGCCGGAGCCAGCAACATCTGCGAGGGAGGACCACCCTGTGGGATGACCTTGTCCACAGGGTAAATTATATCAGCCTGCACCACATACATATGAGCAGATCCAGCAATGTGCAACGACCTCATACACCAAGCCCAGTAAAGGGCTGCTGCAGTGGCCAGAGAGTGCACAGCCACAGATGGAGGCCCAGCCATGCAGCCCCTACTGACACCCACCGAGGAGCTCCTTGCCAACCTTGGGGCACCCATCCCAGTACATCAGAGTACAGACCCCCACATGCTGGAGGTGGGTGGCACCCAGACAGTGGACGAGGAGTGTGCATGTAAGGCCCCAGTGGAGATTACAAGACTAGTGTAGCAGACATACTTGTATTTGTAGAGTATCTACATGCATGTGTCGGGTCAGATTGCAGCTGTGGATGGGATTTTCTAATGCACAAAAGTGCACATCTATGGTGAAGGACAGCAAATTGTGTAGTATTGGGGGTTGTACTGTAGACATGCAGACATGCTGCATCCATCCTGTACCAATACCACATGAGAGTCTGCTGACAATATCTCTCTCCCAAAACTACTTAGGTCCCTCTGGTCTGCATGTGAGACAGCAGCCTGAAGCTGGTGAGTATGTAATTGTTCTGTTGTGGTTTGTCAATACCCCAGGCATCTGAAGGGCATGCAATTTACCTTGCACACAACTGTCAGTCATAGCCATATTGCTTTATGTGCATGTTCACTTGTGGTGGGGTTAACTGCATTGCCTCACAGTGGTCAACACAGGGGCCTATCTGAAGAGAATGTAACATTCACGTAGCATACATCATAACCTGTCAGTGCAAGACTCCTGGACAGAGACCAGCAAAATTGGGGGGGGGTCAATTGTCCTAAGGTAGGGACATGTGTAAAATATTACTCTTATACAGTGGATATTAACAGTGTGCACACCCCTGTTAAGATGCCAGGTGTTTGTGATATATACAAATTGAGACCAAAATACGTCAGTTCACACATTTTCCAACCTTTAATGTGACCCATAACATGAACAATTCACTTGTAAAACCAACCAATCTGTTGGGCACCGAATATGGAGTATACAAACCTTACAATAAGCTGGATGCATACATGTGCACAACCTTCAGAAAACATTTTATTACAGCAGCTTGTGATTTACTGACAGCATTCAGTCTGCTTGGGTACACACCTGACATCAAGTAAAGGCACCCTGAGTAACACCAAACAACAGTCTGCTGTCCAAGATGGATATTCATGACATTTGCTCAGTTGCCTGCAGCAGCAACAGCCATGGCTTGCAGACAACTTACAAAGCAGCAAAGGTATCTCATATTTGAAAAGTATCACTCAAGAGTAGGGCACAACAACATTACCACAGCATTGCATACACCATGTAACACAGAGGAGACAGTCATCAAAAGGAGGATTGAATATGGGACAATAGTGCTGTTGAAAAGAACCTGACGTCCCTCCAAAACTGATGAAAAGACATGTCCAAATCTGGTCAGAGAGTCTGCCAGGAGACATAGAGCAACAATGGGGGTGTTGCAGGAATCTCTTGCAAGTAATGGTGTTGTGTACTACACGTGAGAACAATCTCCCATATTCTGCATAAGTCTGGCCTATGGGGTAGGTCAGAAGATGGAAGCATTTCCCCGCATTAAAAGCATCCAGAGTCTATACAACTTGCAATACAACACATCAAGTCTCCCAAAGGCATATGTAAAAAAATGTGTTATGGTGTACTGAGACTATGGATCGACCTCACAGTCACAATACCAAAATGTACGTGTGGTGCACAAGCAACACCTCTCTTCACCGAAGACCACCATCCCCATGGTGAATCATGCTGGTGGCATTGGACTGATGTGGGGATGCTATTGTAAAGCTGGAACTGGGTCTGTTGTCATGATGGTGGGAATTCTGAACAGTTCAAAGTAACACTCACATTTGGCCCACATCCATTGGACATCTGCAAGAATGCTGAGGATGGGGAGGGGTGTCAGCTTTCAACATGACAAAGACCCAAAGCATACATCCAAAGTTACCTAAGAATGGCTCCACCTGAACACACTCATGGTTAATGATTGGCCCAGCCAGAGCCTAGACCTAAACCCGATAGCAAAACCCCAGTGTGACCTAACAAGAGCTATGCACATGGGCTGCCTTTGCAATCTGACAGAGTTTGGGGACCTTTGCAAGGAAGAGTGGCCAAATAATGCCAATTCAAGATGTGCCATTCTGATAGACACCTTCCCAAGAAGAGTGAATGCTGTAAGTCACTTACAATTGGATTGCACAGGCCATATGTCACATAAAAAGTGGGTAATATATTTGAATGTATTATTGCGATCTCATCTTATATATTACAAGAACATAGCATGTTAACAGGGTTGTGTACACTTATCATATCCACTGTAAGCTTAGAAGGTTGGTGGCGTAACAGGAATTGTGTGACCATACATTTACTGCTAGTTTGGAGCTCTGAATCTCAAATGTATGTCATTAATCAGTGAAGTCATTCCTCAGATCATCCCAGTTATGTATCAGGCAAACACAGGGGTTATGAGAAACACAGCAAACATGTGAGCCAGACATCTACTCTTCCTGCGAGGATCTGTACAGTTGTGAGGTATGTTCTGTAGTAGTTGCCACTGTGCTATACAGGTGAAAAGTAATGCTGTGCACATGAATGCAGTCTGTGTTGTAGAAGGGCCATCAGTTACTAACACTACTCACATATCACAGAGCTCTATATTGTTAGTTAGATGTAGTAAAACTGGCTGCAATGCATGATGTTGAGGGCCATGTGTCATGCATGTCATCATTTGGGTAAATGTGAGTAACAGATTTGTGCCACATTAGCTGTAAGTTTTGTGTGTGTATGCGTGTGTGTGTATGCGTGTGTGTGCGCGTGTGTGTGTGTGTGTGTGTGTGTGTGTGTGTGTGTGTGTGTGTGTGTGTGTGTGTGTGTGTACCAGCCAACCTCAAAGTGCAGGTATTAATGTACATATGTTGTCTTCCCCTCATAGGTGGCTATGTAGTTTGGGGTCCCTCCCATTTGGAAACTGATGTCATTGTCACTGCAGACTCTGACACTGATGATAGGAATAATGAGGTAAAGGTGTGATTGTCAAGGGGTGAATCTGTGCCATTAGTTGGCATCCCACTCTTGTCCACACCATCCCCGCACACAGTGACAATGCCAACACATACCCCAACACCAGTGGCCACAGATGATGGACAGTTGGTGGCATGGCAGTTGGTGGCATGGAACAGGCCAGTGTGCTGACTATGGCAGATGTAAGTGTAGACATTGGCCGTAGCCAGAGTGCATGTAAGGTCCCACACAGGTGGATGGACAGCGATGCTCTCAGCAGGGCTGCTGCTCATCAAGCCGCTGTTGCAAGTGTCACAGCAGGTGTCACCAGACACATGTTTTGGGCTGTCATGGATGCACAGGCACGTAGTGAATGCCATACCAGACAAATACTCAGTGTGGTGGATGCAACTCTTTCTGATTTACGAGGCGACATACATTACCTTGTTGAGGCCACACATCAAAATACTGAAATCATGAATAGACAGTGGGGTGAGACCTTGGCAGTCCTCAACAGTGGCATGTCTGTGCTAGAGCATATGGTAGAAGATGGGCATCAGCCACATGGACATAGGTCAGCATCAACAACAGCTGACAGTCTATGGAGCCATGCACATTCACACTCCAGTAGTGTCAATGACACCAGCACTACCAAAGGGGGGTTGCTGTCCATATGAGCACATGGTCCTGGCCGATCCTGTCAGGGGCATGGATTGAGCAGACAGCAGTCTCCATCAGCAAGCAGTACTGCATTTGGGCTTGGGCCTGGTGGTGCTAGTGACACCCCTGGCAAGACCATTTCCCATGTCCATGGCCGGAGACAGTGAACTAGACACCCTGCCATGTACGGTCCACAGCTATTCAACAGACCTCTGTGTAGGGCAGCTACATGGTGTGACTTTGCATACATACACACACACACACACACACACACACACACACACACACACACACACACACACACACACACACACATCTGTATCACATGCAGGTCACCTCCAGAAACACACAGCACCTCTGCACAGCCCATCTATTAGATACTCCTCCAAATACGCACACATGATGTCAATGTTATGGCCTAGCCAAGGTCTCTGGCAAACCCACACCACACCCTGTGCATATGATGATACCTGTGCCACATTCCTGTCATCCATAACATCGATGCATGGATATGCTAATATGGGTCTGATGCACAGGGTGAATATAGTACAGTGTAGCTATGTAATATTATGTAAGGTGCTGTTTGCTTGCATTTGTTATGGGTACAATTACAGGTGTATGTACCTTATTAGCCATTATGCATTATTCCTGCTAGCACCACTGACTGAACATAGGCTGACATGCTGTATTCTGTTTGTGTTCCAGGTGTCTGTGTGTCTGTAGGCTGTGGCCCTGCAGACATTCCCAAGAAGGAATATGGCAGAGTGGGAATACACCAACCATGTCATAGGCAAGGTATAGCTTTATATGTACATGTACCAGATGCATATGCATGCAACAGTGTGTGAGGGAAACTGTTGTCAGAGTGACCTTGCATACATACCCCTTGTCACAGACAGGTAGCCTTCAGACATGTCACCTCAGTGTTGTGTAGTACCACAGGCTCATACATACAAAACAGGTTACTGCAGTACTGTCAGCAGGTCCCTCACAAGTGTAGCCATTACATTAACTGCAACAGCTTCACCTGCCAACACCTGTTGGCCCTGCCATTTCTTTCCCATACACTCACCCTGATGCAGTTGATGAAGGCATGCATGATACAGTGCATGACAGGTTTGTGGTATGTATTCCTGAGTTCACTAGATGGAACAGGGAGACAAAATAATATATCCTTTGCATGCACACAGTAAGGACTGACACAGGGGATGTGCATACAGTAACATTAACACAGTTGGCAATAGACATATTAGTAAACCTACATTTCCACTCTGTTTGTACTGTTGTACTGCATACACATGACATGCCCCACATAGATTATATGCATGAGACATAACACACTACTTCTTACAACACATAATGTTCTGAATGCCTTCATGGATGGTGACATAACCCACCAGAAAGAGCATGTGGAGTCATGTATTGCTCGTAGCAGCCTGGACAAGGGATAGTGTAGCAGGCATTGTATCAACATGATGTTTCAGTCAGGTATGATACCTGATGCTGGCATGCGTGTCCCTACACTCACTGTGGCTGATTTGGCAACAATATTACATGCATCAGCATTGTAAGGGACACAGACCACATATAGGTTGCAAACATCTGGATATTCCATACACATCTGTACAGAGGACTGGTATGGCCTGCACAATGATTTAACATGCTACATGTGAGGCAGATCCCATTACCATGCTATATAAAGTAATCCCATTAGGAGGTGGTAAACAGGCATGGATGGTACACACATCAAAATTGCATCAGCCAAGCAGGATATGATATTCACCCAAACACACACAGTTACCAGTATTGAGATCAGAACATGTACCTCTCTAGTTATTACTACTGCAGAATTACACAGTTAGATGCACCATGGAGCTTATATAATTTCACCTAGTCCCAAGGTACTTCTAAGGTGAATGACATCAGCAGGCCTAGTAAAGTAGGAAGTGTACAGGGTAGTACACAACTCAAAATGGTATAACCCACACAGTGCATGATTCTTTCACAAACACACACAAACAGTTCCCAGTATTGAGATTAAAACCCCCTACCTATCTAGTTATTTCTACTATAGTGTTATGCAGTTATCAGAAGCGCCACGGAGCTTATATGATTTCACTTAGTCCCAAGGTACTTCTAAGGTAAATGACATCAGCAGGCCTAGTAAAGTAGGGTGATGGGAAGTTTACAGAGTGGTACACAACTCAAAATGGTATAACCCACACAGTATATGATTCTCACATAAACACACACAAACAGTTGCCAGTATTGAGATTAGAACCCCTACCTATCTTGTTATTTCTACTATAGTGTTACACAGTTATCAGACATGCTAAGGAGCTTACATGATTTCACCTAGTCCCAAGGTACTTCTAAGGTGAATGGCATCATCAGGCCTAGCTAAGTAGAGTGATGGGAAGATTACAGGGTGGTACTAACCTCAAAATGGTATAACCCACACAATATATGAGTCTCACACAAACACAAAGACACCGTTGCCAGTATTGAGATTAGAAGCCCTACCTATCTAGTTATTTCTACTATAGTGTTATGCAGTTATCAGACGCACCACAGAGCTTACATGATTTCACTTTGTCCCAAGGTACTTTTAAGGAAAAATGGCATCAGCAGGACTAGTAAAGTAGGGTGATGGGAAGTTTAAAGGGTGATACACAACTCAAAATGGTATAACTCACACAGTATATGATTCTCACACAAAAACACACAAACAGGTGCCAGTACTGAGATTAGAACCCCTACCTATCTAGTTGTTTCTACTATAGTGTCATGCAGTTACCAGATCCACTACAGACCTTACATGATTTCACCTACTCCCAAGGTACTTCTAAGGTGAATGATATCAGCAGGCCTAGTAAAGTAGGGTGATAGGAAGTTTACATGGTGGTAGACAACTCAGAATGGTATAACCCACACAGCATATGATTCACACACATGCACATACACACACACACACACACACACACACACACACACACACACACACACACACACACACACACACACACACACACACACACACACACACACACACACACACACACACACACACACACACACACACACTTGCCAGTATTGAGATTAGAACCCCTGCCTATCTAGTTATTTGTATTATAGTGTTACGCAGTTATCACACGAGCTACAGATTTTACTGGGCTAACAACTAGCCAAAGGTGCTGATAACTGAGGTAAGCTATTACTTGTGCCAGAAAGTTTGCCTTCAGTTTTTCCCTTAGATTTTGCTAGTTCTTTTTCTATTGAACTTCATATAGCCTAATAGCCTTGCACTTCAATAGGTTTTGTATCAATTATTGTAGCACACCTGAGTGCCATCAGTAGTAGTCATTCCTCATGGAATTAGCTCCAGTACTTAGTAGTTATGACCACCCTCCTGGCATGATCAAAGTGCAGTTCTCTGTGCTTTTTCCCATTAACTGCTGCACTTGGGCATTCTGAAGAACTGTTGCAACTGCCTCATGTACATAGACAACCCTCTCTTCTAAACTCCCAACACTCAGACTTGTGAGAGATACCCCTATATCACTGAATTGGAAGATATGCACCCTCCAGCGAAGACTAGCTGGTCAAGAGGAGAAGGGTCAACACCTGCACCACACCACATGGAACACATACCCCTCCAGAACACCCACTATCACAGCTCTGACATATAAAGAAAAAACACACACCCACCTTCACAGAGGCACTCAGTAGACATTTACCCAAACAGCAGAGACTATCAAGACAGACATCCACTTGACCACCACAACACAGCACAAACCGCAGGACACATATCTCACCTACACTATGTGCCCCTCAACATAAGACCCTAAGGCTAACCAGCTTGGCCAATACAGTAATCAAAGGTGACTCAATAGTGAGGCACACAGATGTCCCACTTGGTAGCTTGAACATGGAGAAGGAAACAGTCAGCTGTCTATCTGATGCACAATCCAACACATAAAACATCCAATCAGGTCACTCCACAACAACTAGAAGTATCACTCTGTCATTGTCCATGTGTGTGTGAATGACCTGAGATGCACCTCTCTGGACTACATGAAAAGAGACATGAGAGAGCTCTCAGATTTATGTGGGCCAGGCAGGTATGACAGTAGCCTGAGCAGTATACTACTGTCACCCAGAATGATACCATAGTACAAACAACAAATGATTGACTTCAACAATTGGCTTGTGTCAGGACTCATTCTCATGGGATCCAGTATCTGTCTGCTTGGGATGACATGACTGATGGACTGTGATGGCTTACCAAAGATGGCCTGAATCTGTCACCCCTGGGTTTCAAGGAACTGGCTAAGTATCTTTCCACCCCTATAGTGCCTTTTTAGGTAGTGTTCCAAATCAAATAACCACCATAACAGCTATACATAAATGCAATCTGAGGGTCAAGCTGCTCAACACTAAACATCTACATCTCGAGATGCAGTCACTCAAAGCACTCCTCAAAATGGTGAACATTGACATTTGTGCTGTAACAGAGACCTGGTTTGCAGCAGCAGAGAGCACACCTGCACTACCAGGCTATAACTCATTCCATACCAGTCAGCTCGAAAACATGAACCACAGCTCCAAAGGCAGTGGTGTCTCCATATTCATACAGGATATGTACACATTCAGACTAGTATCCCAGCATAATGCATCTGAGATACTTCAGGTACAACTGACATTGGGTAATAGTGCACTCCAGGTCATAGCCTGCTCTAGGTCCCCATCCATATCCCTAGACTCTCAATCCACATTCCTCAACACCCTGGAATCTATCAAGGTCCAATCCAATGCACTCATACTAGGAGACTTCAACTACCCCTCCATCAACTGGGAAAGATACTCAAGCACCAATACACTGGCCCAACGCTTCCTGGAATTCATCAGTTCCAATACCTGCAACCAGTTCATTCTGACACCTAGTAGAGGAAGCAACATCCTTGACCTGTGTTAATTGCTAACATATGGGATAATCACCATGGAAATCCACATCTCACCCACACCTCCCACAAAGGTAACCACCTTGAAAAACTTCTCCAAAGCTGACTTTGAACTCCTAAAAACAGAGGTGGCTAACTTCACAGCACCCATACCAATGGAAAATACCTGCAGGACTGCCGAATCATACACAAATGCACTGTACAAACATGTACATCAATGCATGGAACTACCCATACCCAACAGAACCATGACACTCTCCTCCAAACACTGGAGGCCAATCTGGTGGTCCCTGCCATTAATAACCTGTACAACAGAAGGAAGAAACTGTTGCCAACAAAGGTGGAGTCCCAAGAGTGGTGAAACTCCCTTATTAGCCTTAAGAACAACTTGAGATCCCTCGTGAAATCATCTAAAGCCAGCTATGATGGCAGAATTGCAGCAGACACTGACAATAATGACAAAGCCCTTGATAGTTATAACAAGAACCTCCATGGCAATACCCAGAATTGCTCTGCCTGAGTTACTCCACAATGCTACCTCCTATACAGAGCCAACAGATATTGCCAACATTCGTGCTAACACATTCAGTGGAAGCTTTACCCCTCTTGCACCCCCAGAGGAACAATCAGAATGTCAGGAGAATGCCAGGCACTGAGGATTACTGCCACCCAGGATAAACTTGCATTGTCCACAGGCAAGAATACAGCATCCATGGGACCCAAAATTATCCATGGTTGTGTTCTACATGAACCACATTTGTGTACCCTGTTCAGTTACAGCCTCACCTCAGGCTTTGCCCCTCCCAAATTGTGCACTGCTACAGCCATCCCTCCCCATAAAGGGGTAACAACTACAGACTCTGGGAATTATCAGCCCATTAGCCTGACGAGTCTGATATGTACAACTCTGGAGTGCATCATCAGGGACCTGGTCAACAAACATATAAGTAATCTCCTAACTTTGGACCCCACACAGTTTGGCTTTGTGAATTGGAGATCATGCCTGCTTAACCTGGTTGTATTCTTTGAGTCAGTGACCAGGGCTGTGTATGACAGCCTACATCAATCTGGCCAAGGCTCTTGATACCATTCCTCAGTCAGGAATTATTGATGAGCTCACCAAACTAGGCATCAACCCATATATCATTAGGGAGGTTGCAAATTGGCTCACAGATGGAACACACAGTGTGAAAGTAGCGAGCTCCAAGTCAGACTGCCAACCAGTCATGAGTGGAGTCCCACAGGGATCACTCCTGGGAACTCTCCTGTTCGGCATCTACTTCTCAGGAGTCTAAGCCAACACAAAGGAACTCAGGCTGACCAAGTTCAGAGGCAACTGCAAGCTGCGAGGCATCATTAACTCCACAAGTGATGCAGACATCCTATAGAAAGGCCTCACTTAGACCACTGACTGGTGTGGAAACCATGGCCTGAAGCTTAACACCACAAAATGCATCATCAGCCCCTTTGGTAAAATCTCAGTTCCCACTAAAACCACATCGATGGGAGCCCACTGAACACTGTAGGCAATATACGAGATCTGGGGACACAGGTTGACAGCAACCTCCTTTTAACTACCATATTGCCACTGTGGTTAAGAAATCCTTCTATGTGGCACATCTCATTACCAAGGGTTTTGCATCAGGAAAGAAAGAGGTCATTGTCTCGGTGTACTCTTCCCTCATTACACGAATCATCAAGTATAATGACTCATTTGGCATGTACCTCACTAGACACCTGCAACAGCTGGAGAGGCCACAGAAGCACCTCACAAATGGGATCCTAGGCATTAAACACATGTCCTACACAAATAGACTCAAAAAACTCCAGTTATTCTCTGTCTCATATCACCTACTTAGAGGCAATCTCTGCTTGACTTGCAAAGCCAAGTCTGACCCAGCTCATTTAGAAATGCTACATCTAAAGATCCCAATCCATCTGCAACACACACTGCAGGGACCTTGACCTCATTACCACAATCAACACAACATGCTGAAGGGACAGGTTCCTCACCCAGATACTGCACATGCCCTGTAACAGACTTCCCATACATGTCAAGCAAATCACGTAGTTGTCCCTGTTCCAGAGAAATATTGATGAGTGGATGGGTAATAGAAAGTTCATCCCTGGGATCACTCCCATGGCTGTACTTGATGGAGGCATTGGGAACTAACATCGGGTGGCACAATGGCAGGGCATTTCTATGGGATAGGCTTGTAAAGCTCCAGGGCCATTAGCCAAGTACACACCTATGAACCTATAAGGGGAGTGACATCAGCATGACTGATAACATAGGCCAGTGGGTGGGAAAATTATCAACATACCTTTTCCTACAAACATACATACTTACAAACACACTTATACACCCACACACACATTTTCCAGATCTGAGAGTAGAACCCCTGCCTATCTAGTTATTTGTACTATAGTGTTACACAGTTATTACACGCACTGCACAGCTTACTGGGATGCCAACTGGCCTATAGTGCTGATAAGGGGAATGACATCAGCAGGACTGATAAAGTGGGGCAATGGGAAGTGTTATGGGTGGGGATAGCCTAAAATTGTTTCACCTACAAACAAACACACACTCCCTCACTCTTGCATACACAACTGTCTCTCTCTCTCACACACACACACACACACACACACACACACACACACACACACACACACACACACACACACACACACACACACACACACACACACACTTACTTGCCAGTATTGAGATTAGAACCCCTGCCTATCTAGTTATTTGTATTATAGTGTTACGCAGTTATCACACGAGCTACAGATTTTACTGGGCTAACAACTAGCCAAAGGTGCTGATAACTGAGGTAAGCTATTACTTGTGCCAGAAAGTTTGCCTTCAGTTTTTCCCTTAGATTTTGCTAGTTCTTTTTCTATTGAACTTCATATAGCCTAATAGCCTTGCACTTCAATAGGTTTTGTATCAATTATTGTAGCACACCTGAGTGCCATCAGTAGTAGTCATTCCTCATGGAATTAGCTCCAGTACTTAGTAGTTATGACCACCCCTCCTGGCATGATTAAAGTGCAGTTCTCTGTGCTTTTTCCCATTAACTGCTGCACTTGGGCATTCTGAAGAACTGTTGCAACTGCCTCATGTACATAGACAACCCTCTCTTCTAAACTCCCAACACTCAGACTTGTGAGAGATACCCCTATATCACTGAATTGGAAGATATGCACCCTCCAGCGAAGACTAGCTGGTCAAGAGGAGAAGGGTCAACACCTGCACCACACCACATGGAACACATACCCCTCCAGAACACCCACTATCACAGCTCTGACATATAAAGAAAAAACACACACCCACCTTCACAGAGGCACTCAGTAGACATTTACCCAAACAGCAGAGACTATCAAGACAGACATCCACTTGACCACCACAACACAGCACAAACCGCAGGACACATATCTCACCTACACTATGTGCCCCTCAACATAAGACCCTAAGGCTAACCAGCTTGGCCAATACAGTAATCAAAGGTGACTCAATAGTGAGGCACACAGATGTCCCACTTGGTAGCTTGAACATGGAGAAGGAAACAGTCAGCTGTCTATCTGATGCACAATCCAACACATAAAACATCCAATCAGGTCACTCCACAACAACTAGAAGTATCACTCTGTCATTGTCCATGTGTGTGTGAATGACCTGAGATGCACCTCTCTGGACTACATGAAAAGAGACATGAGAGAGCTCTCAGATTTATGTGGGCCAGGCAGGTATGACAGTAGCCTGAGCAGTATACTACTGTCACCCAGAATGATACCATAGTACAAACAACAAATGATTGACTTCAACAATTGGCTTAAGTGTCAGGACTCATTCTCATGGGATCCAGTATCTGTCTGCTTGGGATGACATGACTGATGGACTGTGATGGCTTACCAAAGATGGCCTGAATCTGTCACCCCTGGGTTTCAAGGAACTGGCTAAGTATCTTTCCACCCCTATAGTGCCTTTTTAGGTAGTGTTCCAAATCAAATAACCACCATAACAGCTATACATAAATGCAATCTGAGGGTCAAGCTGCTCAACACTAAACATCTACATCTCGAGATGCAGTCACTCAAAGCACTCCTCAAAATGGTGAACATTGACATTTGTGCTGTAACAGAGACCTGGTTTGCAGCAGCAGAGAGCACACCTGCACTACCAGGCTATAACTCATTCCATACCAGTCAGCTCGAAAACATGAACCACAGCTCCAAAGGCAGTGGTGTCTCCATATTCATACAGGATATGTACACATTCAGACTAGTATCCCAGCATAATGCATCTGAGATACTTCAGGTACAACTGACATTGGGTAATAGTGCACTCCAGGCCCTAGCCTGCTCTAGGTCCCCATCCATATCCCTAGACTCTCAATCCACATTCCTCAACACCCTGGAATCTATCAAGGTCCAATCCAATGCACTCATACTAGGAGACTTCAACTACCCCTCCATCAACTGGGAAAGATACTCAAGCACCAATACACTGGCCCAACGCTTCCTGGAATTCATCAGTTCCAATACCTGCAACCAGTTCATTCTGACACCTAGTAGAGGAAGCAACATCCTTGACCTGTGTTAATTGCTAACATATGGGATAATCACCATGGAAATCCACATCTCACCCACACCTCCCACAAAGGTAACCACCTTGAAAAACTTCTCCAAAGCTGACTTTGAACTCCTAAAAACAGAGGTGGCTAACTTCACAGCACCCATACCAATGGAAAATACCTGCAGGACTGCCGAATCATACACAAATGCACTGTACAAACATGTACATCAATGCATGGAACTACCCATACCCAACAGAACCATGACACTCTCCTCCAAACACTGGAGGCCAATCTGGTGGTCCCTGCCATTAATAACCTGTACAACAGAAGGAAGAAACTGTTGCCAACAAAGGTGGAGTCCCAAGAGTGGTGAAACTCCCTTATTAGCCTTAAGAACAACTTGAGATCCCTCGTGAAATCATCTAAAGCCAGCTATGATGGCAGAATTGCAGCAGACACTGACAATAATGACAAAGCCCTTGATAGTTATAACAAGAACCTCCATGGCAATACCCAGAATTGCTCTGCCTGAGTTACTCCACAATGCTACCTCCTATACAGAGCCAACAGATATTGCCAACATTCGTGCTAACACATTCAGTGGAAGCTTTACCCCTCTTGCACCCCCAGAGGAACAATCAGAATGTCAGGAGAATGCCAGGCACTGAGGATTACTGCCACCCAGGATAAACTTGCATTGTCCACAGGCAAGAATACAGCATCCATGGGACCCAAAATTATCCATGGTTGTGTTCTACATGAACCACATTTGTGTACCCTGTTCAGTTACAGCCTCACCTCAGGCTTTGCCCCTCCCAAATTGTGCACTGCTACAGCCATCCCTCCCCATAAAGGGGTAACAACTACAGACTCTGGGAATTATCAGCCCATTAGCCTGACGAGTCTGATATGTACAACTCTGGAGTGCATCATCAGGGACCTGGTCAACAAACATATAAGTAATCTCCTAACTTTGGACCCCACACAGTTTGGCTTTGTGAATTGGAGATCATGCCTGCTTAACCTGGTTGTATTCTTTGAGTCAGTGACCAGGGCTGTGTATGACAGCCTACATCAATCTGGCCAAGGCTCTTGATACCATTCCTCAGTCAGGAATTATTGATGAGCTCACCAAACTAGGCATCAACCCATATATCATTAGGGAGGTTGCAAATTGGCTCACAGATGGAACACACAGTGTGAAAGTAGTGAGCTCCAAGTCAGACTGCCAACCAGTCATGAGTGGAGTCCCACAGGGATCACTCCTGGGAACTCTCCTGTTCGGCATCTACTTCTCAGGAGTCTAAGCCAACACAAAGGAACTCAGGCTGACCAAGTTCAGAGGCAACTGCAAGCTGCGAGGCATCATTAACTCCACAAGTGATGCAGACATCCTATAGAAAGGCCTCACTGAGACCACTGACTGGTGTGGAAACCATGGCCTGAAGCTTAACACCACAAAATGCATCATCAGCCCCTTTGGTAAAATCTCAGTTCCCACTAAAAACCACATCGATGGGAGCCCACTGAACACTGTAGGCAATATACGAGATCTGGGGACACAGGTTGACAGCAACCTCCCTTTTAACTACCATATTGCCACTGTGGTTAAGAAATCCTTCTATGTGGCACATCTCATTACCAAGGGTTTTGCATCAGGAAAGAAAGAGGTCATTGTCTCGGTGTACTCTTCCCTCATTACACGAATCATCAAGTATAATGACTCATTTGGCATGTACCTCACTAGACACCTGCAACAGCTGGAGAGGCCACAGAAGCACCTCACAAATGGGATCCTAGGCATTAAACACATGTCCTACACAAATAGACTCAAAAAACTCCAGTTATTCTCTGTCTCATATCACCTACTTAGAGGCAATCTCTGCTTGACTTGCAAAGCCAAGTCTGACCCAGCTCATTTAGAAATGCTACATCTAAAGATCCCAATCCATCTGCAACACACACTGCAGGGACCTTGACCTCATTACCACAATCAACACAACATGCTGAAGGGACAGGTTCCTCACCCAGATACTGCACATGCCCTGTAACAGACTTCCCATACATGTCAAGCAAATCACGTAGTTGTCCCTGTTCCAGAGAAATATTGATGAGTGGATGGGTAATAGAAAGTTCATCCCTGGGATCACTCCCATGGCTGTACTTGATGGAGGCATTGGGAACTAACATCGGGTGGCACAATGGCAGGGCATTTCTATGGGATAGGCTTGTAAAGCTCCAGGGCCATTAGCCAAGTACACACCTATGAACCTATAAGGGGAGTGACATCAGCATGACTGATAACATAGGCCAGTGGGTGGGAAAATTATCAACATACCTTTTCCTACAAACATACATACTTACAAACACACTTATACACCCACACACACATTTTCCAGATCTGAGAGTAGAACCCCTGCCTATCTAGTTATTTGTACTATAGTGTTACACAGTTATTACACGCACTGCACAGCTTACTGGGATGCCAACTGGCCTATAGTGCTGATAAGGGGAATGACATCAGCAGGACTGATAAAGTGGGGCAATGGGAAGTGTTATGGGTGGGGATAGCCTAAAACTGTTTCACCTACAAACAAACACACACTCCCTCACTCTTGCATACACAACTGTCTCTCTCTCTCTCACACACACACACACACACACACACACACACACACGCACACGCACACACACCAGTATTGAGATTAGAAACCGTACCTATCTAGTTATTTGTAGTATAGTGCTATGCAGTTATAGCATGCACTACAGAGCTTATAGGGGAAATTGGTATCCAATGGTACTTCTAAGGTGAATGAAAGCAGCACATCTTGTGAAGTAGGGCAATGTGAAGTGCACTGAGTGGGAAGAGTCTTCTAATACTTAGCGCTACGGACACACACACACACACACACACACACACACACACACACACACACACACACACACACACACACACACAGGCAGGTGATGTGATATTATAAATCCAACCTTAGTACTGTTACACAACTTCTCGGGTACCAACACCTTTTCCCAGTGGTTCTTGGAATTCAAAAATTCCAATGCCTTGGATCAACTAATCCATTGTCCCACCAAGGGCTACAATATCCTAGACCTGGTCATTACCAACATGGGAGATAGATGCTCCACACCAGTGGTCACCCCCTCATTGGTCAGGTCTGACCATAAGCAAATCACCCTTGACATCCATACCCCCCCACCCCCACCCCAGTAAGGAAACCTCTGTAAAAAACTTCTCCAAAGCCAACTTCATGCCACTCAAGTCAGAAGTGACAAACTTCATGACACCCATGCAGACAGGAGCTGAAAGTTCAACTGCTGAATCCTACACTAAGGCACTGTACGACCACATCCACTCATGCATGAATCGTGCCATCCCAAATAGAACCAAGATGCTTTTCTCCAAAAAAAGGAAGCCAATCTGCTGGTCCCCTGCCATAAACAAACTATACTACAGAAGAAAGAAACTGTTGCAGAAAAGAGGAAAATCCCAGGATGCAAAAAACTCCGTTACCAGCCTCAGTAAGAAGCTGAGATCCCTCATAAAATCCTCCAAAGATGGTTACGAAAATAAAATTGCCAAAGATTCCAAAGATGACCACAAGACATTCTATAGTTATGTCAAGAATCTAAATGTCAATGCTCAGATATGCTCTGAGCTACAACAGAATGGCATTAAATATAATGATCCAAAGGATATTGCCAATATCCTGGCAGATCGATTTAGTGCCAACTTCACCCCCCTCTCAACCCCTAAAGGGCCCATCTCAATGCCAAAATATTGCCAAATTCCAGTAATCATGGCCACACAGGTAGAAACTGCACTCTCCAAAGCTAAGAATACAGCATCCATGGGACAAGATGACATCCCGGGCTGTGTACTAAATGAACTACAAAATGAACTGGCACATCACCTAAGTGTCATGTTTAATCATAGCCTCACCTCAGGCTTTGTGCCCACTGAGTGGTGCACAGCTACAGTTATCTCACTCCACAAGAGGAGATCCACCTTTGATCCTGGGAACTACCATCCCATCAGTCTGACAAGCCTGATCTGCAAGGGCATGGAATGCATTATCATGGAACTTATAAACAAAGACACTGGCAACCTTCAAATACTGGCCCCACCCAGTTTGAGTTTGTGAAGGGACAATCCATGTCTGTTGAACCTGACTGACTTCTTCAAATCAGTCTCCAGAGCTGTGGACGAGGGTAAGGCAGTCCACACAGCCTATCTGGACCCCGCCAAGGCCTTTGACACCCACCCACTCTGGAATCATAGATAAACTTACTAAGCTGGGCATAAATCAATATGTCATTCGATGGGTTGCCAACTGGCTTACTGACAGAACCCAGATGGTAAAAGTAGCCAATTCCAAATCCAGCTCCAGACAAGTGACAGGTGGAGTATCTCAGGGTTCAGTCCTGGGACCGCTCTTGTTGGCATCTACTTCTCTGAAGTACAGGCCAACACTAAGGGACTCTGGCTAACAAAGTTTGCAGATGACTGCAAACTGGGAGCCATTATTGAACCCCCAAATGATGTGTACATTCTACAAAAGGGCCTTACAGAAACAGATGCTTAGTGCCAGAGCCATGGGCTCAAGCTCAATGCCAAGAAATGTATAGTTATCCCCTTTGGGAAAAAACATGTACCCATGAATTACCACATAGGTGGCAGTACCCTAAATACCGAAAGTGTGATGAGAGACTTAGGGACACATGTGGACAGTGGTCTCACCTTTGATAACCACATTGCCACAACAGTCAGAAAATCATTCTATGTGGCACACCTCATCACTAAGAGCTTTTCATCCAGAAAAAAGGAGGTCATTGTCCCACTGTACTCATCCATCATTAGATCCATTATAGTGTACAATGCTTCATTTGGTATGTACCTCACAAGACATCTGCAACAGCTGGAAAGGCTGCAGAAATACCTCATTAAAAGAATCACAGGCCTAAAGCAGATGCCCTATGCTGACCATCTAAAAAAACTCCAGCTATACTCTGTGGCATATTGTCTACTCAAAGGCGATCTCTGCTTAAAATACAAGGCTATGTCAAATCCTGAGCTGTTGGAGATGCACTACTTAAAGAAATCCCAATCCCTCAGAGCCACACGCTCCAGGGATCTAAACCTTGTCATCACAATGAACAAAACATGGAGGGATAGGTTCCTGACCCAGAGACTCCCCATTCTCTGGAATAGACTGCCCATACATGTCAACCAGAGTGCCTCCTTGGCCCTCTTCAAAAGGAACCTTGACAATAGGAAGGGAGATAGGAAATTCACACCGGGATCACGTCAGTCACCCTGTTAGACAAGGGGGGGTCCATGGAAGTAAATATTGTGGGAAGAAGAAATATCCAGGGAATTGTTATGGCTAGGCTTGTATAGGCCCTAGGGCCAATAGCCTAGTACCAACCTATGAACCTATGAATATATATATATATATATATATATATATATATATATATATATATATATATATATTATGTCTTATGAAACATATATATGAAAAAGTAGAGTCGTAATATTGAGACACATATGTAAAAATATAAAGGAAGGGAAAAAAAAAAATATATATATATATATATATATATATATATATATATATATATTTGCATGTCTATGACATGCAGTGCAGTTATACCTCAGAACCATCCCTCTCAACCTGTTAGTGCAATAAATCTGTACAAAGGCTATAAAGGGGGGCTACATATAGGAACATATTTCAAATACAGCTGTTACAAATGAAGACATTCACTACAGCAACAGGATGTGTTTCAGTAGACAATTACTGAAGGATATGAGGATGGAAACTGAAATGTTATGTCATTATTTACTGACATAAATCCTTGGATCATCACCATGATTTACCTGACAAATACAAATAAATTGTGGAACTGAACTAAAGTATGGGGCAAACATCCAGACATTCTGTGAAAATCCTGACAGTGGAGAGGTATGCTCAGAAACTATTAGTACAATGAATCTGGACCAAGCCTGACAAAGTGGCAGGACAAAGGCCTGAAAATAGGGACATAACCAAAATACATTCGTAGATAATCTGAGAAAGTTGATGTAGTAACACTGTATGTCCTAACATATATTGACTGAAATATCACAATTCCAGGACTCAATTGCTTGTCATTAGTTAGTGACCTCAATCCCCACATCATCCCACTGATGTGTCAGGAATAAGCAACAGTTATGGGGACCAGATCAAAGATATCGGCCAGACAACTGGACATCCTATGAATATGTGAACATAACACAATATTACATAAACTACACTGAGCTACTGAGCAATGTCCAAACTACAATCAGACTGACATAACACTACCCAAGTCCAGCTTTGGGGCTATACACATGCATTAGCAAATATGGCAGGCACTACAGGGATGTAACACTAGTGGAAAACAGACACTGGTGTGAAAGTGCATACCCACAAACAATTGCACCACAGTCACAACAATATACCAGTAAGCAAACTGAGCACTACAGTATGACTGTGTGAGCAACAAAATCCTGTTTGCCACTCACGCATTACCCCTACATATACTGCCCCAAGTTACAGTGTAGTGGGAATCCTGAGGTGTTACAGGACATGTCACGGTCTGCATGTACAAACATATACAGGCGATAGGGAACCAGAAACTGGAGCAGCATGCACAGTCAAATAGGAAGGCCTATGACACTCACATGTACCCTCTCCCTACACAGCCCAAATAACATGTACACAGTACACTGCTACACAGTCCTGACAGTCTTTTAACAATGGGCAGACATACACAGACCTCTCAAATGTGCAGTTTCCCACAAAATGTATAGGCACATAACTCATCTCTATGGCTGCTTCCTTGTACATGTCTGGGGCTTTATGACATCACTGGGATAGTAGCAGGAATGAATGCAATAAATAATGTTACTACATACCTCTGAACCTCTTAGTGCATGACATCTGGAAAAATTCTGACATAATTGGGGGACAGAGGCCCAACTACAGGGGTATATTGGACATATTGCTGTTGTAAATGTAGACAGCTGTTGGTGTTACTGGCTTTGTTGTAACATATCTTTTCTGAGGGATATGAAGTCAGTAACACCAATGGATGTTAACATTTACTGATTGCATTCCCCAGAGAATCCTACTGATTAGCCAAGGGAAACAACTGTCTGGGGAATAGATTAAACATATGAACCACCATCTAGACAGTGTCTTGGTCTCTGGACAGTGTAGAGGTATGACCGCAGTGATGTAACAGAATGGAAATCCCCTGACAGCTGCCAAACATCACCCAGCACCTTATGAAGCACAGTAAGACCAACATGCCACTCCCCCACATCACCTCTGTGCAATTACCCATGTATATTCAAATATACCATGCACTACAGAGATGGAACTGTAGTGAAAAGCAGAGTGGTTCAAAAATGCCCACCCAAAAACATGTGCACCACAGTCACAGCAACATACCAGTACCCAAAATGAACTCTAGAGTAGAACAACTGTTTGAGCAAACATATCCTGACTGCCAGTCACACACTACACCGACATATACAGGCCCAATATACAGTGTACTGGGAATCCTGAGGTGTTACAGGACATTGCACAGTCAACCCCTACAAGCATACAGACCTGATAGACTACCAGCAGCTGTAGCAGCATGCAGAGTCAGATAGGTAAAGGATGTATGGCACTCACATCTGCTACTTTCCCTACCCAGCCCAACAAACATATACACAACACTAGTACACAATCTTGGCAGTCTGTTCACAATGGCCAGACATACATAACTGTCATATGTACAGATTTCCACAGAATTACCAGGGTGTGGAACCATAATCCTGGCCAGCACTGCATACCATGGCCAGGAGTCTACCAGGTCATTGGCATGATAGCTGGAGTGCAGTTGGTAATTAATTTTATATACCATACCTTTGCACCTCATAGTCCAGAACATCTGAACAATGCATGATGTACTTGTGGGGTGGGGGACTGGATAGAGGGACATATCACACATAATGGTGTTACAAACTGAAACAGTAGCTGGTGTTACATGTGTTGTTGTAACATAACATCCCTGAAGGCTATGATGTCTGGAACACCAATGAATGTCAACAGTTACTGACTACAATCTTCACATTATCCTACTAACCCCACAAAAACAGATGTTGTTTGAGGAACAGACTAAGCATAACAGGCAAACATCTGTCCAGTCTGTGGGCAACATGCCAGTTGAGAGGTATGTCAGAGGCATATCACTGTCAGATGCAAGTCACCCAGTAAATGTATGTCTAAATGAACCCTGTTTATCTAGCAACCCTCCATGTGTATAACAGCACTAATGACATACAATTTGTACCCAATTCTGGAGCTTTGTCCCCCAAGTTGTTTGGCTATCTTCACATGTCCTATCCTGTGAGGTATTTCCATCTACTGTCTGTAAAGCTGTACCCCCCATATCTCCTTAATGTCCACCGCACAGGCAAGGAAAATGGGCAAGGTCCACATGAAGGGCGTCCCATATGTTGGAACTAGCAGCAGTGTCCAGGTCCACACCACAATACTATATGGGCACCTACATAACTTTATGGCCTCAGTAATACTGAGCAGGACAACATCAACCCCCTTAAGGTAGGCTAAACACCTGTGGTGGACAGCACCAATATACAGCTACCATCATTGGTGGAAATAATAGCAGGATGGGCCAAGAAGGAACAGGTGCTTCAATGGAAGCCATGTCACCTTGTTCTGCACAAGCAAATAAGGTCACAAGTGATGGACACTAAGGCTGTCTATGACTGCAAACTGGAGACATCAACCAAGGCCAATCACTAGGCCTTCCAGATGTGTGTCTGCAATTCCAGAGGCAACACACATATCTTCTCTGTAGTGGTGGTCAATAACACCACATACACATATGCAATGCATATAGGCAACTGGCTGCAGACAGTTAAAGTGTAAACATCACCCTGTTCCCCCCATAGGTACACATTTGCATGTACAGCACCTACCCCCATCCCCTCATGATCAGGAAGCAGGTCTGTAATGCCCTCTCAAAGGCAACACTTAGAGGTTTCCATAGGCCTGATACCATTCTTGGCTGCATTCAACATGAACACAGGCATGGGCTCTCAGACCCATTCTGCAGTGTAGGCACCCACAGACTGAGCACTGGTGTCATCCAATCTGCATATAAGACAGACAGAAAGTTGATAAAAAACAGATTATGCATTAGCATTAATGTTCAGAAGGATACAGGTCTGAAACTGAAATGCATGCCATTATGTCATGACAGCAGTCCTCAATGACATGGTCAAAAACCTGAATACTGTCCATTTAATATAGTAATATAATATTAATATCCAATAGGCGAGAAATAAAAATATACAGCTCAAATCCACAAACCAAGATAGTGTAGCGGTCAGAGTCCCAGATTTGCTTGCAGGCATACACGGTTCAAATAATACAACAGGCAATCCAAATTTACATGGGAAACAGTGTTAAAAGTGCTATGTTCATATTAAAATATGTGGTAAGTTATTTGTGTCACCCAGGGTAGTGTAACTGGTGTAAAATAAATGTGTGAGTGCATATAACATGTGAAAACACCCATGTATACAAGTGTCCCGTACAGTATAGTTACACCCCTTGCTACTGTAATGAAAGAACATAAAGCCATATCATATAATGGAAATCATATACACTTACTAAACGAAGTCATTAGTGTGGTATATAAAGAGAATGAACTGTGAGCAATAATTAGCAATGCTCAACTATGCTTAGCAGGTTTAACAACACATTTCTGCTGTCCTCACCCCTCCATCTGGGGTTTGAGCATCCAAATTCACCTCTAAATTCTGTACAAATGCACAGCTGTTGCCATATAAGAAAAGGACAGCTATGGACCTTCTATACACTTATCCTGCACATCTGTAGCTCTCTTTCATATTTTTCTTCCCTTTGCATGCCTCTTTTCCACCACTTTCCTATCACCCCTTTCTCTTTTCTTTTAAAGAATCAGTGCAGGTGTAAGCTTGAGAAAGTGTGAGTAAGAGCAACAAAATTACTAGCCCTGCCAGGGCCCTGTACACCATAGTCAGAGCAAAGTACCACTACAACATTTGAGCTGTAGGGATTGCTGATGTTTTTTCCAACATATGCTCATTCAACAGTAGGGAAAAGATTTCATAGAATCAGTCAGGTTTCGTATTTATACATATATATATATATATATATATATATATATATATATGTATGGAGATGCATATATATATATATATATATATATATATATATATATATATATAATATATATATCTATAAATATAGACAAATATATACATAATATAAATAGTGATATACATATACAATATGCACATATACATATATATGAATATGGGTCCCCTTCACATGGTCGACTTTTCAAAAAGTCGACATTCATATGGCCGAGACCATTTGATCAACTTTTGAAAAGCTGCCCATGGTGAACCGCTATCTCCGTGCAGTGCTAAATAGGAAAATTTCCCTCTTCCACACTGCATTGCAATCTCAGAGTTGGTATATTTAAGAGACAGGGGTGGGGGGCTTGCCCCCCTGCTAACAGTTTTAAGGTAAGTGTTTATTGTGTTTTATGTGTTTGTTTTACATGGTCGTCTTTCTAAAATTTGATCATATGGTCTTGGCCATATGAAAGTTGACTTTGTGAAGAGTCGACCAAGTAAAGTAGATCCACATATACATATATATATATATATATATATATATATATATATATATATACATATATATATATACATATATATATCTATATGTATGTATATATATATATATATATATATATATATATATATACATATATATATATCTATATGTCTATATATATATATATATATATATATATGTGTGTATATATATATATATATATATATATATATATATATATATATATATATATATATATATATATATATATATATATATATATATATATATATATATATATATATATATATATATATGCTCATAACATGTAGTGGAGTCATACCTCAGAACCATACCTACCAACCCCTTACTGTAACAAATCTGGCCCAAGGCTGTCCACATGGAAGGACAATGGGATAAAACTAGGGACATATTTCAAATATCATTCTTATAAATGTAAACTGTTGCCAGAGTGACAGGGTTTGTTTCAGCATACATGTTCTGAAGGATGTGAGTTCTGAAACTGAAATGTATGTCATCATTTACTGTCAGAAATCCTCAGATCTTTGCAGTGATTTACCTGGGATATAAAAATAATGCATCTGTGGAACAGACCAGCAATATGAGCAATAAACCTAGACATATTGCAACAAAACAGACAGTCCCGAGGTAGGCTCAGAACCCCTTAGTGCAATGAACCTGGACAAGGCCTGACAAAGTGGGGGAAAAAAGCCATGGAAATAGAGACACATCTGAAATATTGGAGTAGATAAGCTGACACAGTTGCTGCAGTAACACCCACATGTCTGTCCTAACATATATTGACTGAAATAGCACAAGTCCAACACTCAATTACTTCCCGCTAGTTAGTGACTGAAATCCACATATCAGCCCACTGATGTGTCAGAAATACACAGCACTTTTGGGGGCCAGGCAACACTATGTCCTACAAATATCTGGACATAACATCACATTAGGGAAACTACACTCAACTGCTAAACATGTCACCAAGCACTGTCCAAACTACAGTCAGACTGACAAACACTAACCCAAATCTGTGAGGGGGAAATGCAGATGTATTGGCAAACATATCAGGCACTACAGAGATGTCACAGCACTGAAAAACAGATACCATTTTGAAAGTGCATACCCACAACCAATTCAACCACAGTCACAGTGACATACCAGTAAGCCAAATGAACAGTACAGTATAAGGACTATGTGAACAAAAACATATCAACATGTTTGCCACCCACACAGTGCCCCCACATATACTGGCCTAATTCATAGTGTAGTATGATGCCTGAGTGTGGCATGGGACATGTCTCAGTCTGTCCCTACAAACATATACAGTTGATAGACCATCAGAAACAGGAGCAGCATGCACAAGCAGATAGAAAAGGAGCCATAACACATACATCCACACCCTCATTACACAGGCCAAATAACATTGACACAATACACTGCTATACAATCCTAACAGTCTGTCAACAATTGCAAGAAATACACAGACCTCTCAGCTGTACAGAGTCCCACAGGATGTCCAGGCTTTCCCCTCATATATATAAGGCCTCTTTCACAGAACATGTCTGGCAGTCTGATAGATCACTGGGATAATGTCAGGAATGTAGGCACTAAATAACCTCTTACTGTATGACATCTGGACAAAAACTGACATAATTGTGGGACAGAGGCCCCAAAACAGGGGTATATTTGAAATATTGCTGTATAAACTGAGAATGTTGCTGTTGTAACAGGGTTAGTTGTAAAATATCTTTTCTGAGGGATATGAGGCCAGAAAAATCTGCATTTATGGTAAGTGTACACAACTGTACTTTCTGAATCCCTCTATCTTCTTAGGAACCTAAGGATGGAGTGAATGCCCATGTCCTTTCATCCTAAACCTAATCGAATTCATTTTTTTTCTTCTGCTTTCTTCCTGGTTGTTCTCCTTAGGAAGTGTAGAACTCTTACAACAGCATCACAGAGGTTATTTGGAAATACCTCTTACAACCAGAACTGTGGAGACAGGCCAACAGAATGGGGGTGAATGTTCCAGACATAAGGACAGAATCAACAAGATGTATCAACAAGACTTGCCATACTGATATATTGCTGATCAGAACCTATGACCATAGCATCTGGGTCTGTTTGCAGTGACATAGATCATAGGTCAGGCCCCTGAGTCACCCCAGGAAAGGATGGCTTACATATGACTACTACTGCAGTGTGTGTTGAACAATACTGACTGTGACAATGCTAGGCCAGCTACTGGGATGTCATACATATCCATATCTTGCTTGTGAATACAACTATGATACACTTGGTTGTCTCAGTTAGCAGTTACTAACTGCATCCCCAGAGTATGCTACTGATTTTCCAAAGACAAAAAACTCTGAGGAACACACCAAACATAAGAGTCCAAATTCTGGATAGTTTGCAGATAGCCCTACAGGTGAGATAAACACAACACTGTCAGCGTTAAAAATCACCCAGGAAATTCATGTCCACACAAACTCTGTTAGACTTGCATTAATTCAAATGTATAACAGCAATACTTAGATTCTGTCCTTATGTCCGGAACATTCTGTTGGCCGGAACATTCTGTTGGCCTGTTTCCACAATTCTGGTTGTAAGAGGTATTTCCAAATAACCTCTGTGATGCTGTTGTTCACACACCTCCATGAAGGCCTCCTCACTGGAAAGGAAAAGGGCCAACTCTCACAAGACATACTCAATGATAGGAGTGTCTTGCCATGCCACTGTCTATATGAATAACAACACAGTTGCCCTGCATGCAATTATCAAGTGGGGGACACCAATTGGTGCACAGGCCATCAGCTGCTCATGAGCATTACCTACAAAAGGCAAGCTGCTGCCTATGCAAAACAGATGTACACCCTGCATCCTTGAGAGAAAGAGCGACAGAGAAACAGTGAAAAGAAAAAAGAAAAAACAAGCAGGACATAACCACCTACACTTGAATAAAACAAACAGGTATGTCAGACACGTAAGCATGTACTGGACTGCAGGAGGGAGTATGAAAGAATGGGAAATAGAAACTGTAACATATATGTATCAACAAGACTTGCCATACTGATATATTGCTGATGAGAACCTATGGCCATAGCATCTGAGTCTGTTTGCAGTGACATAGATCATAGGTCAGGCCCCTGAGTCACCCCAGGAAGGGATGGCTTACATATGACTACTACTGCAGTGCGTGTTGAACAATACTGACTGTGACAATGCTAGGCCAGCTACTGGGATGTCATACATATCCATATATTGCTTGTGAATACAACTATGATACACTTAGTTATCTCAGAAATGTGAGAGACCTATACATGGTATTTGCATAGTAAAGTACTGTTACACCTGTGTGTGTTGAACTGCATGTGATATACTGAGCTCATTCCATTAAACTGTCCAGTGTTATGCACACTGACCATATGCGTGCCTCGTATTTGCAGTCATTTACTCATACAGTTGTGTTATGTGGGATGTCATACATATCCATATATTGCTTGTGAATACAACTATGATACACTTGGTTATCTCAAAAATGTGAGAGACCTATACATGGTATTTGCATAGTAAAGTACTGTTACACCTGTGTGTGTTGAACTGCATGTGATATACTGAGCTCATTCCATTAAACTGTCCAGTGTTATGCACACTGACCATATGCGTGCCTCGTATTTGCAGTCATTTACTCATACAGTTATGTTATGTCTGGCAAATCATTGGCAAATCTGTGAAGACTGACATTACAATTTCTCCTTTTTCTTCTGGCTGTTCCCATTAGGGGTTACCACAGTGGATCATCTGTTGCCATTTCTGCCTGTTCTCTGCATCCTGCTATGTCATACAAACCACCTGCATGTCCTGTCTCACCAAATCCAGGAGCCTTATCTGAGGCATTCCTCATTTCCTCTTACCTGGCAGCGTCATCTTTACCATCCTTTTCCCAATACCCTCAGCATCACTCTGCAACACATGTCCAAAGTGATGTAATCTTGCCTCTCTGGATTTGTCTCAAAACCATCCAGCATGGGCTGACCCTGTTGTATACACATTGCTAACCCTGTCCACCCTCATCCCAAACAGTAACATCTGTAACTCTGCCACATCCAACTCTGACTCCTGCCTTTTTGTCACTGGCACTGTCTCCAACCCATATAAAATAGCTGGTCTCACTACCCTGTTGTAAACCTTCCCTTTCACATTTACTAGTACTCATCTGTCACAAATCAGTACTGACACTCTTCTCCACCCTCTCCATCCTGCCTGTACTCTCTTCTTCACCTGACCTCCACAGTCATCATTACTCTGAACTGTTGATCCCAATCATTTAAATTCATCCACCTTTGCCCATTCTATTCCATGTAGCCTCACCATTCCACTACCCTCCCACTCACTCAGACACAGATATTCTGTCTTAGTCCTGATGACCTTCATTCCTCTCCTCTCTAGAGCATACGTCCACCACTACAGGGTCTCCTACATCTGTACCCTAATCTCAGTACAGATCACAATGTCATCTGTAAATATTATAGTCACTGGGGACTCCTGTATGATCTTGTCTGTCAACCTGTCCATCACCATTGCAAATAAGAAAGGGCTCACAGCTGATTCCTGATGTCATCCCACCTCCACATGAAATGCATCCATCACTGCTGCTGCAGACCTCACCACTGTCACACCACCCTTGTACATATTCTGTACCAGTCTTACATATAACTCTGCCACTCATGACTTCCTCATACAATGCCACAACTCCCCTCTAGGCACCCTGTCATATGCTTTCTCTACATCCAGAAAGACACAAAGCAACTCCTGACCTTCTCTGTACTACTCCATCAACACTCTCAGAGCAAACATTGTGTCTGTAGTGTTCTTACCTGGCATGACAACATACTGCTGACCACTACTCATCACCATCCTGCGTAACCTAGCTTCCACTACTCTTTCCCATGACTTCATGCTGTGACTGATCAATGTTATCCCTCTATAGTTACTACAGCTCTGCACATCAACCTTATTCTTAAAATGGTACACAAACACTTTATCTCCACTCCACATGCAACCTCTCACTTTCCAAGATATCATTAAAAAATCTGGTGAAAAACACCATTGTCATCTTCCCTAATCACCTCCATACTACCACAGGTATGTCATGAAGACCAACAGGCTTTCCAGTACTCATCCTCTTCATAGCTATCCTTACTTTTTCCTTAGTAAGCTGTTGCAAGTCCTGATTCACCATACCCATATCATCCAACCATCTCTCTTTCATTCTCTTCATTCATCAGCCTCTAAAAAGTACTCTGTTCATCTGCTCAACACACTCTCCTCGCTTGTGAGTACATTTCCCTTATTATCCTTTATCACCCTTACCTGCTGCACATCTTTCCTAGCTCAGTCCCTCTATCTAGCCAACTGGTACAAGTCCTTTCATCCCTCCTTAGTGTCCAACCAGTCATACAAGTTGTCATATGCCTCATCCTTAGCCTTTGCCACCTCTCTCTTTGCCATGTACCTCATCTCCGTATACTCCTGTCTACTTTCCTCTTCTCTCTAACAATCCCACTCCTTCTTCCTCAACATCTTTCTCTATATACTGTCCTGTACTTCCTCAGTCCACCACCAGGTGTCGGTGTACTCCTTCCTCTATCCACATGTCATACCAAGCACCTTTCTAGCCGTCTGTCTTACTAGCTCTGTTGTACTTATCAAGATATTTGGAAAATCGTCCCTGCCACCCAGTGCCTGTCTTAACTTTTCCCTGAAATCTACCTCACAATCACCCTTTTCCAGTTTCCACCATTTGATCCTTGGTACTGCCCTCACACTCCTCCTCTTCTTGATCATCAACATCATCTTATAGATCAACAGTCTCTGCTGCCTAATTACACTGTCCCCTGTCACCACTTTATAGTCTCTAATCTGCTTTAAACTGGCCCTCCTACATTGGATATATTCCACCTGTGTGCATCTCCCTCCATTCTTGTATATTGCCCTATGCTCCTCCCTCTTGTTATAGTATGTATTCATCACAGCCATGTCCATCCTTTTGCAAACTCCACTACCATCTCACTGTCTGCATTCCTTTGCTTAACACCATACATACCTATCCCTTCCTCATCCCATCTGTTCCCTTCACCAACATGGCCATTGAAATCTGCTGCAATCACCACTCTATCACCCTTGGGTACAGCCATCACCACATCATCCAACTGACTCCACATTTGTCTTTCTCATCCATCACACAAGCAAGTTGCATAGCATATGCACTAACAACATTCATTACACCATCCATTTCTAGATTCATAAACCTCACTCTATCAGACACTCATGTCATCCTCCAAAAACAACCTTGGCATACTGTTCCATCAGGATAACCCCTACCCCCTTTCACCTCCCATCCACACCCTGATAGCACAATTGTGACCTGCCTCAAATACACCTAGCTGAAATCCCATTCTATCTGGTCTCTTGCACACACACTATATCCACCTTCCTCTGGCCATCACATCACTTAGCTCTGTCCCTATACCAGTCATTCTGCCAACATTAAAAGTTCTTACCCTCACTACCACACTCCTAGCCTTTCTCCTCTCTTCCTGCCATATGAGTGTTGGACATCTTCCAGGGTATATCTGTTAATGCAAAGGCTACTGTGCTATTGAATGACTCAAGTGTGTTACAGCAATATTAAGACAGTTTCACTAATTTTGTCCCATTGCCCCCCATGTATGTGTGGCATTCTACAGATATCCTGCTGTAATGGGTTGAGAGGGGTGACTGGGCAGCTGGTGTCTGAATACAGTGTGTCATACTGACATAGAACAGAAATGTATATCAGTTATTACCTGTGCACATGTCAGTACGAGTAGGTGTATCTGGCCACCTCATAACATCAGACATGTGATGCACAATGTCAGTAAATTAAGCTGTACATGTTGCACACATGTGTAATCTTAGTTAGTGTGCATCCAACAGAGTGACATTTCTACAGCTACTGGTTGTTGCATTGCCCTGACACAACCATGGGTACTACAATAAGCATGATTATCTGTTTGAAATCGGAGAGGTGTCCAACTGTGTTATGACTGTGTGTCCATGCCTACTACAAGCAGCTATATGAACACCAACATAGCTGTATGGACTCAACAATACCTTATTTGTAAAACCTGCCTCCACCAAAGTAGAGTAATCCCCTTTGCTGGACAGCAGCAATAGACAAACCACAGGCTTGGTCCCTATACTGGTTGTACAGGGCAAATTAGGAGCTGGCACCAACTTGGCATCATTAGCCTTTGTATGATCAAGCTTATAAGGTCACAAGTGGAGTACTGTAAGGCTAACTATGAGTACAAATTGGACACATCTACCAAGGCCAATCACAAGGACATCTTCACATATGTCTGAAGTCTCATAGGCAACAAATCAACCCGCCCTGTAATGGTGGTCAGTCAGACCACATACACATACAACATAGGTATAGATAACCTTCTGCAGATAGGTTTAAGGCAAACATCACCCCCAGGCTCAGCATCACTATAGGTGGATATGCACAGCACCTACACCCCTCCCCACATCACCAGTGATCAGGTACATATTGCCTACTGAAAGGCAACAAATGTAAGTATCCATGGGACCTGATAACATCCCTGTCCGCATCCTACATAAACTCACACATGTGCTTCCAGCTCCATTAGACACTGTAGTCACACCAAGGTTTGGCACCAGCCACACCCCATATGCATGGAAGATGGCCAGTGTCATCCCTCTACACAGACATGAATGAGGAGTAGAGGATTATGAAATTAACTAGCCCTCATTGAGGGAATATGACACATCAGATGCAGCAGTGCAATGCATGCAGATACAGTGCTGATAGATTACAAGAGTATGTTGTGGTTGAGTGTGGTGGCTACTAGTATTCAATGTAGCTGCGCAGGTATTGTACATAATGTTGCCAAATGTATGAGGTCCTGTGATGTGTTTCCCATTTTATGTCTACCAGGTGCAATGTCACATCAGCAAACGTCTACTTTCTCAGTGGCTGAGAGAAATACAATCATAGAAGCCATACTGCATAACCATGCCATAATGTTTATCTGGAACCATCAACAACTGTAGGAGAGTGCTGGCCTGTGGGATGACCTTGTCCACAGGGTAAATGATGTCGGCCTGCATGTAAATACATATGAGCAGGTATGGCATCATGCAAATGACCTCATACACCATGACCAGCAAAGGTCTGCTGCAGTGGCCAGGTACCGCACAACCATAGGTGGGGGCCCAGCCATGCAGCCCCACTGACACCCACCGATGAGCTGCTCAGCAACATTGGGGCACCTATCATATTACAACATCAGGGTACAGACCCCCACATGCTGGAGGTGGGTGGCACCCAGACAATGGACAAGTAGTGTGCAGGTAAGGCCCCACTGGAGATTACTAGACTAGTGTACCAGACATACTTGTATTTGTAGAATATTTATGTGCATGTGTCAGGTCAGATTGCAGTTGTGGATGGGGTTTTCTAATGCATTGAAGTGCACATCTATGGTAAACAACAGCAAATTGTGTTGTATTGGGGGTTGCACTGTAAATGTGCAGATATGCTGCATCCATCCTGTACCAATGCCATGTGTGAGTCTGCTGACAATATTTCTCTCCCACAACTACCTAGATCCATCTGGTCTGTATGTGGGATAGCAGCCTGAAGCTGATGTGTATGGAATTGTTCTGTTGTGGTTTGCTAATACCCCAGGCATGTGAAGGCCATGCAATATACCATGCACAAAACTGTCACATTGCCATATTGTTTTATGTGCATGTTGTGGTGGGGTTAACTGCATTACATCACAGTGGTCACCACAGGGGCCTATCTGAAGAGAACGTAACATCCCTGTAGCATACCTCACAACCTGTCAGGGCAAGACTTCTGGACAGAGACCAGCACAATGGTGGGACAAATGGCCTAAGGAAGGGGCATTTGTGAAACATTACTCTCATACAGTGGATATAAACAGTGTACACACCCCTGTCAAGATGCCAGGTGTTTGTGATATATATACAAATTGAGACCACAATATGTCAGGCTACACCACTTCCAAACTATAATGTGACCTATGACATGAACAATTCACTTGTAAAATCTGTTGGGCACCAAATATGGAGTAGACAAACCTTACAATAAGCTGGATGCATATATGTGTGCACACCTTTCAAATAATATTTTATTGCAGCAGTTTGTGATTTACTGACAGCATTCAGTCTGCTTGGGTACACAGATGCCATCAAGTAAAGGCACTCTGAGTAGCACCAAATAACAGTCTGCTGTCCAAGTAGGATATTTGTGACATTTGCTCAGTTGCCTGCAACAGCAACAACCATGGCTTAGACAAAGCTTACAAAGCAGCAACTGGAGCTCATATTTGAAAGGTATCAGTCAAGAGAAGGGTACAACAACATTACCACAGCATTGCATACACCATGAAACACAGTGGAGACAGTCGTCAAAAGGTGGATTGAATATGGGACAACAATGCTGTTTAAAAGAACCTGCTGTCCCTCCAAAAATGATGACAAGACATGTCAAGACCTGGTCAGGGAGGCTGCCAGGAGACATACAGCAAAACCGAGGGATTTGCAGGAATCTCTTGCTAGTACTGGTGTTGTGTATTACATGTGAGAACACTCTCCCATATTCTGCATACGTCTGGACTATGGGGTATTGTCAGAAGATGGAAGTATTTCCCCACACCAAAAACATCCAGGGGTGGATACAATTTGCAATACAGCACATCAAGTCTCCCAAAGGCATGTGTGAAAATTTGTTACTGTGTAATGAGACTATGGATCGACCTCACAGCCACAATACCAAAAGGTATGTGTGGTGCACAAACAACACCTCTCTTAACCTGAACACCAACATCCCAATGATGAATCACGCTGGTGGCAGGGGCCTGCTGTGGGGATGCCGTCCCAAAGCCAGAACTAGGCCTGTATTTATGGTGGTGGGAATTATGAACAGTTCCAAATAACACCCACTTCTGGCCCAAATCCATCAGGCGTCTGGAAGAATGTTGAGGATAGGGAGGGGTGTCAGCCTTCAACATGACAATGACCCTAAGCATACATCCAAGGCACCTAAGAAAGGCTCCACCTGAACACACTCATGGTTATGGATTGGCCCAGCTAGAGCCTAGACTTACATCAGATAGACAAACCCCAGTGTGACCTGACGAGGGCTGTGCACATGAGCTGCCCTTGCAATCTGACAGAGTTGGATGATCTTTGCATGGAAGAGTGGCCAAATGCTGCCAACTCAAAATGTGCCGTGCTGATAGACACCTTCACAAGAAGAGTGACTGCTGTAAGTCACTTACAAGGTGTTTCAACAAAGTATCATTTTAAGGGTGTGCACACTTATGCAACCACCATATTATACATATTGCAGTCATTGTATTTTACAAGCAACACATTTGTTTGTTTATCGACTGGATTGCACAGGTCATATGTCGCATGAAAATTATTGTGGTGTCACCTCATATATTACAAGAACATGACATGTTAACAGGGTTGTGTACACTTATCATATTCACTGTAAGCTTAGAAAGTTGGTGGTGTAACAGAAATTGTGTGACCATACATTTCCTACTGGTTTGGAGATCTGACATTCAAATGTATGTCATTAATCAATTATGTCACTCCACAGATCATCCCAGTTATGTATCATAGAAACACAGGGGTTATGAGAAATAGAGCAAACATATGAGCCGGACATGTACACATCCTGCGAGGATCTCTACAGTTGTGAGGTATGCTTTGTAGTATTTGCCACTGTGCTATACCGGTGAACAGCAATGATATGTACATGGCTGCAGTCTGTGCTGGGGAACAGCCATCACCTACTAACACTAATCACGTATCCAAGAGCTCTATATTGTTAGTTACATGTAGTAAAACTTTATTTATTTTATTTTTTTATTTTACATTTGTTGACCGGGCTAGTCTAGCTGGATATATTTCCATTTTCAGTAGAGGCCCGGGGAGAAAAGCTCCACAGAAAATACAACAATAAGACATGTTAGTAAAAAAGCTAATTATTAACAAAATCTAACAAAGAAGACAAGGCACACGAAACTATAGTAGATAAAAAAATACAATGTCAGTTACAGAGCATATTAATTAATGGAATAAAGGGTGCACCAAAGTAATAGCATCTAAAAAAAGAAAGATATTAGTGTACAAGAGACAAGAAGAAAAGTGGGAGTAACAAAAAAGTTAGAAGAGAGGAAGAGGCAGTAGAATGGTCAAAAGTGAAGAGACAACAGAGAAGACAAAGAGACAACAGAGAAGACAAAGAGAAGAGAGGGGAGAGAATGAGAGGAGTAGGTCTGAACATAGAAGGAGTCCAAAGGGCAAAGGATAATCTAGGTAGTAGCTTAACTGATAAGTTAAACATTAGAGTAGATGAAAAGATAGAGGTAGAGTGAAGAAAGTTAGTCTGGTGTACTACAAGAACAAAGCCAGTGATCTTGGAAGTACAGTTTAATTTTATGTTTGAAGAGAGGTAAAGAAGTGATCAGTGTTATATCCCTAGGTAACAGATTCCATATTCTACCTACAGAATTAGCGAATAGAGAGTCGCCAGCTGAGTTGTTGGACTTTATAGATCTGGCCAAGAGTTTAGAAGAGGATCGAAGGGAGGTAAGATTGCTATAAGGGATTAAAATTTGTGAGAGTATAGGGGTGTTTTCAGGTTGGTGCAGTATTTTGTGGGCAATAGTGAGTTGTGAGATTACAAGATAGTTTTGTAGTTCTAGCCAGCCTAAACGTTTCAAGTTATGACAGTGATGGGTTCTGAAGGGGTTACCAGTGGCGAAGCGGGCAATGTTGTTATAGCAAGTAGCTAGTTTATTTAAGTTAGCTTTCTTGAGGTTGAAGAAGATTGGAGAGGCATAAAAGAGAGTAGATATTAGATGGGAGTGGGCAATAGTAGCTCAAGTAGATGGGGTTAGAAAAGGTTTAATACGGTATAAGGATCCTTTTTTTCTGTTAACTGATTTGATGGTGTTGTTAATGTGTTGATCAAAAGTGAGATTATTATCGATGGTTATTCCTAACAGTTTAGTTGTAGAGTCAGGAGATATGACAGTGGCGTTGTTTGACAGGATGGTGAAGTTTAATGGGGAGGTCCGAGTGGTTGGAGAGAAGAGAAGAAGTTTAGTTTTTTTAGCATTAAGAAGGAGGTACCATCTAGTAAACCATGTTTCTACTGTATTGAAAATATTTTGAGTTAGTGAGATTAGATCTGAAGAGGAAGATGCTGAACAAATAAAGGTAGAGTTGTCAGCGTATTGAATGCAGGTGGCTTGAGAGATTACTGAGTGAAGTTCATTAATATAGAGGGAGAAAAGAAGTGGACCAAGAATAGAGCCCTGAGGGACTCTGATGGAAATGGGCAATAAAGAAGAGATGTGGTTATCCCAGAGAACGGCTTGCTGTCTGTTACTCAGATATGAACTAAACCATTTAATGGCAAGGTTATCAAATGAGAGGGATTCAAGGATGTGAATTAAAGAAGAGTGGTTGACCATGTCGAAGGCTTTGGAGAGGTCAATGAATAGAGCAGAAGAGAGAAGGTTATTGTTGCGATTCCTATTGATAGTGTCTACAAAGGAAAGGAGGGCAGTGGTGGTGCTATGATGAGGTCTAAAGCCATGTTGACAGTTAGCTATAATGTTGTGTAAAGAGAGATACTGTACAAGTTGCTGATGAATACATTTCTCCATAATTTTTGCTAAGGGTGAGAGAAGAGCAATTGGTCTGAAGTTAGAGTAGTCAATAGAGTTACCACCTTTGTGTAGACAACTTGCTGTAATGCATGATGTTGAGGGCAGTGTGTCATTCATATCACCATTTGGGTAATGTGTGGTCTGTGTAACAGTTTTGTGCCATCTCACATGTAAGTCTGTGTGTGTGTGTGTGTGTGTGTGTGTGTGTGTGTGTGTGTGTGTGTGTGTGTGTGTGTGTGTGTGTGTGTGTGTGTGTGTGTATACCAGCCACCGTCAAAGTGCAGGTATTAGTGTGCATATGTTGTCTTTCCCTCACAGGTGGTGATGGGGTTCAGGGTCCCTGCCGCTTGGAAACTGGTGTCATTATCTCTGCAGACGCTGACAATGATGATAGGAATAGTGAGGTACAGGTGGGGTTGTCAGGGGCTGAATCTGTGCCATTGGTTTGCATCCCACTCCTCTCCACACCATCTCTGCACACAGTGACAATGCCCACACATACCACATCACCAGTGGCCACAGATGATGGACAGTTGGTAGGTGGTGGCATTAAATAGGCTAGTGTGGTGACTATGGCAGATGTGAGTGTAGACACTGGCCTTATCCAGAGTGCAGGTGAGGTCCCCCACAGGAAGTTGGACAGGGTTGCTCATTGCTCATCAATCTGCTGTCGCAAGTGCCACAGCAGGAGTCACCAGATGCATGTTTCGGGCTGTCATGGATGCACAGGCATGTAGTGAATGCCACACCAGAAAAATACTCAGAGTGGTGGATGCAATTCTTCCTGATTTACATGGCAACATACATGACTTTGTTGAGGCCACACATCTAAATACTAAGGTTATGAATAGATGGAGTGTGACCTTGGCAATCCTCAACCATGGCATGTCTGTGCTACAGCATGTGGTGGGAGATGGGCATCATTCATGTGGACATAGGTCAGCACCAACAACAGCCTGAGAGTCTACAGGGCCATGCATCTTCACACTCCTGTAGTGGCAGTGGCACCAGCACTACTGAAAGGGGGTTGGTGTCCACATCACACAGGAGCAGGCCATGGGCATGGGGTCCAGTCCGGTCCCATCAGGGGCACAGATCCAGCAGACAGCAGTCACCATCAAGAAGCAGTACTGCACCTGGCCTTGGGTCTGGTGGTGCCAGTGATACCCCTGGCAGGACAATTTCTCATGTCCGTGGCCAGAGATGGTGAACTGGACACCCTGCCATGTACGATCCACAGCTGTCCAATGTACCCCTGTGTAGGGCAGCCACATGGCATGACTGTGTGCATACATACACACACATCTATATCACAGCTAGGTCACCTCCAGACACACACAGCACCTCTGCAGAGCCCATCTATTGGATACCTCTCCAAACACACATATATGATGTCAACCATATGGCCCAGCCCAGGCATCTAGCAAACCCACACCACACCCTGTGCATATGATGATACCTGTGCCACCTCCCTGTCATCCATACCATCAATGCAGGGACATGCTAATATGGGTCTGATGCTCAGGGTGGATATAGTACAGTGTAGCCATGTAATACTATGTAAGGCGCTGTCTGCTTGCATTAGTTATGGATACACATACAGGTGTATGTACCTTATTAGCCAGGATACATTATTGCTGTTAGTACCACTGACTGAATGTAGTCTGACATGTATTCTGTTTGTGTTCCAGGTGCCTGTGTGTCTGCAGGCTGTAGCCCTGCAAACATTCCCAAGAGGAAGTATGGCAGAATGGGAATACACTGACCATGTCATAGGTAAGGTACAGCTTTATATGTACATGTACCAGGTATGTATGTATGCATGCAACAGTGTATGAGGGACACTGTTATCAGACAGTGTGACCTTGCATACATGCCCTTTATCACAGACAGGTACCCTTCAGACATGTCAGCTCAGTGTTGTGTGGTACCACAGGCTCAAACATACAGAACAGGTTACTGCAGTACTGTCAAGCAGGTCCCTCACAAGCGCAGCCCTTACATTAACTGCAACAGATTCCCCTAACAACACCTGCTGGCCCTGCCATTTGTTTCCCATACACTCAATAACTGATGCAGTTGATGAGGACATGCATGATACTGTGTGTGACAGGTTTGTGGTATGTATTCCTGAGTTCACCAGGTGGAACAGGGAGACAAAATGGTATATGCAATGCATACATACAGTAAGGACTGACACAGGGGATGTGAACATAGTAACATAAACACAGTTGGCAATAGACAGATTAGTAAACCTTCATTCCCACCTTGATGTACTGTACTACAACATGTACATGACATGCCTCATATAGATTATATGCATGGGACATAACACACTACCTCTTACAACACATAATGTTCTGAATGCCTTCATGGATGGTGAGATAACCCACCAGAAATAGGATGTGGAGTCATGTATTGCTCCTACAAGCCTGGACAAGTCATAGTGTAGCAGACATTGTATCAGCATGATGTTTCAGTCAGGTATGATGCCTGGCATGTGTGTCACTGCACTCACTGTAGCTGATTTGGGAACAATATCACACACATGGGCATTGTTAAGGGACATAAACCATATATAGGTTGCAAACATCTGGATATTCTATAGACATCTGTTCAGAGGACTGGTATGGCATGCACAATAGTTTATCATGCTGCATGTGAGGCAGATGCTGTTACCATGCTATATAAACTAATGCCATTGTGGGGTGGTAAACACACATAGATGGTACACAAATAAAAATGGTATCAGACAAACAGGATATGATCTTCACCCAAAGACACACACACACACATAGTTGCCCGTATTGAGATTAGAATCCCTATCTATCTAGTTATTTCTACTACAGTGTTACACAGTTATCAGATGTGCTACGGAGCTTACATGATTCCAACTAGTCCCAAAGTACTTCTCCTGTGAATGACATCAGCAGGCCTAGTAAAGTAGGGAGATGGGAAGTTGACAGTGTGGTACACACACACACCCACACACAACACCCATACACATACAACATGCACACTTGCCAGTATTGAGATTAGAACCCCCGCCTATCTAGTTATTTGTACTATAGTGTTACACAGTTATTGCATGTGCTACAGAGCTTACTGGGCTGACAGTTGGCCAAAGGTACTTATAACTGCACAGCACAGGTAAACTGTTACAGGTGCCAGAAAGTCTGCCTTCAGTTTTTCCCTTAGATCATGCTAGTTCTTTCTCTCCTGTACTTCAAATAGCCTTATAGCTTTGCACTTCAACAGTCTTTTTTATCAGTTAGTCTAGCACACCTCAGTGCCATCATCAGTAGTTGTTCTTCATGGAATTAGCTCTAGTACTTAGTAGTTATGACTACCCCTCCTGGCATAATTAAAGTGCAGTTCTCTGTGCTTTTGCCCATTAACCTGCTGCACTTGGGCATTCTGAAGCACTGTTACAACTGCCTCATGTACACAAAAAACCCTCTCCTCTAAACTCCCAACACTGCAGTTCTCTGTGTTTTTGCCAATTAACCTGGTACACTTGGACATTCTGAGGCATTCTTGCAACTGCCTCATGTACACAAACATCCCTCTCCTCTAAAGTCCCAGCACTCAGACTTGTGAGGGATACCCGTGTATCACCAAATTGGAAGATATGCACTCTCCAGTGAAAACTGGACTAGCTGGTCAAGAGGAGAAGGGTCAACACTTGCAACACACCACTTGGAACACATACCCCTCCAGAACACCTAGTATCACAGCTCTGACATACAAACAATAACCACACACCCACCTTCACAGAGGCACTCAATAGACATTTACCCAAACAGCGGAGACCACCAAGACAGACACACAATCAACTACCACAACACAGCACAAACCACAGGACACATATCTCACATACACAGTGTGCCCCTCAACCTAAGCCCGAAAGGCTAACCACCTTGCCTGATACAGTAATCATAGGTGAATCAATAGTGAGGCACATAGATGTCTCACTCACTAGGTTGAACATGTAAGAGATAACAGTCAGCTGTCTATCAGGTGCCAGAATCCAACACATAACCCACCCAGTCAGTTCTGTCCACAACAACTACAAGTATCACTCTGTTATTGTCCATGTGTGTGTATGAATGACCTGAGACATACCTCCATGGACTATATGAAAAGAGACATGGTGGAGCTGTCAGATTATGTGGGCCAGGCAGGTATGACAGTAGCTCTGATCAGTATACTACTGTCACCCAGAATGATACTGCAGTACAGACAACAAATGATCGACTTCAACAACTGGCTGAAGTGTTTGGTGTCTGGTGTCACTCTCATGGGATCCTGTATCTGTATGCTTGGGATGACATGATTGACAGACTGCAATGGCTTGCCAGAGATGTCCTGCATCTGTCACCCCTGGGTTTCCAGGTACTGGCTAAGTGTCTTGCCACCCCTATAGTGCCTTTTTAGGTGGTGTTACAAATCAAATTACCACCATAACAGCTATACATAAATGCATTTTGAGAGTCATGCTGCTCAACACTAAACATCTACATCTCGAGATGTAGCCACTCGAACCACTCCTCAAAATGGAGAACATTGGCATTTGTGCTGTAACGGAGACCTGGTTTACAGCAGCAGACAGCACCCTTGCACTACCAGCCTATAACTCATTCCACACCTGTCAGCCCCAAAACATGGCCCATAGCTACAAAGGCAGTGGTGTCTCCATACTGATAATGGATATGCACATATCCATAGTAGTATCCCAGCATAATGCATCAGAGATACTTCAGGTACAACTGGCATTGGATAATAGTGCAATCCAAGTCATAGCCTGCAATAGGTCCACATCCATGTCCTTAGATTCTCAATCCACATTGCTCAGCACCCTGGAATCTATCAGGCAGTGGTGTCTCCATATTAATAATGGATATGCACATATCCAGAGTAGTATCCCAGCATAATGCATCTGAGATACTTCAGGTACAACTGACATTGGATAATAGTGCAATCCAAGTCATAGCCTGCTATAGGTCCACATCCATGTCCTTAGACTTTCAATCCACATTCCTCAACACCCTGTAATCTATCAAGGTCCAACCCAACACTCTCATACTAGGAGAGTTCAACTACCTCTCCATCAACTGGGTAAGATACTCAAGCACTAATACACTGGCCCAATGCTTCCTGGAATTCATCAGTTCCAATGTCCTGGACTAGCTCATTCTGACACACAGTAGAGGAAGTAACATCCTTGATCTATATTGATTACTAACATATGGAACCATTGCTTGACAACAGTAGTCAGTCACTACATGGTGAGATCCAGCATAGAGTAATCACCATGGAAATCCACATCTCACCAACACCACACCCCCCGCAAGGTAACCACATTGAAAAACTTATCCAAAGCTGACTTTGGACTCATAAGAACAGAGGTGGAAAACTTCACAGCCCCCACGCCAATGGAAAATACCTGCATGACTGCCAAATCATACACAAATGCACTGTATAAACATATATATCAATGCATGGCAGCATGGAAGTAGCCATACCCAATAGAACCATGAAACTCTCTTCCAAACATTGTAGGCCAATCTGGTGGTCCCCCGCCATTAATAACCTGTACAACAGAAGGAAGAAACTGTTGCAGAAAAAGATGGAGTCCCAAGAGTGGTAAAACTCCCTTATTAGCCTCAGCAACAACTTAAGATCCCTCATGAAATCATCTAAAGCCACCTATGACAGCAGAATTGCAGCAAACACTGACAACAATCACAAATCATTTGATAGTGAGATCGAGAACCTCCATGCCAATACCCAGAAGTGCTCTGAGTTACTGCACAATGCTACCTCCTATACTGAACCAACATATATAGCCAATATTCTTGCCAACACATTAAGTGCCAGCTTTACCCCTCTCTCCCCCCAGGGGAACAAATAGAATGCTTGAAGAATGCCAGGCACCCAGGTGTACTGCCACCCAGGTTACACCTGCATTGTTCACTGGCAAGAATACAGCTTCCATGGGACCACAAATTATCCCTGGCTGTGTCCTACATGAACTACAAAGATACCTGGCACCACATCTGTGTGCCCTGTTCAGTCACAGCCTCACCTCAGGCTTTGTCCATCTCAAATGGGATATTGCTACAATCATCCCTCTCCATAAAGGTGTGGGAACTACAGACCCCAGGAATTTTCAGTCCAGTAGCCTGATGAGTCTGATATGTACAGCCATGGAGTGCATCATCAGGGACCTGATTGACAAACATATAGGTAATCTCCTAACTCTGGACCCCACACAGTCTGGCGTTGTGAAAGGGAGATCATGCCCGCTCAACCTGGTTGACTTCTTTGAGTCAGTCACTAGGGCTGTGTTTGACCGTAAGGTACTGCATACAGCCTACATCAATCTGGTGAAGGCTCTTAATACCATTCCTCAGTCAGGAATTATGGATGAACCCACCAAACTAGGCATCAACCCCTATATCACTGGGGGAAGGCAAATTGGCTCACAGATAGAACACACAGTGTGACAGTAGTGAACTCCAAGTCAGACTGCCAGCTAGTCACAAGTGGATTCCCACAGGAATCACTCCTGGTTACTCTTTTGTTCAGCATGTACTTCTCAGGAGTCTAGGCCAACACAAAGGAACTCTGTCTGACCAAGTTCACAGACAACTGCAAGCTGGGAGCCATCATCAACTCCACAAGTGATGTAGACATCCTACAAAAGAGCCTCACTGAGACAACTGGCTGGTGTGGAAACCATGGCCTGAAGCTTAACACCACAAAATGCATCATCAGCCCTTTTGGTAAAATCTCAGTTCCCGCTAAGTACCACATTGATGCAAGCCCACTGAACACTGTAGGCATTATAAGAGATCTGGGGACGCAAGATGACAGCAACATCTCCTGTAACCACCACATTGCCACTATGGTCAGGAAATCCTTCTATGTGACACATCTCATTACCAAGGGTTTTGCATCCAGGAAGGAGGTCATCATCTCTGTACACTCTTCCCTCATTACAGCAATCATAATGTATAATGGCCCATTTGTCATGTACCTCATTAGACACCTGCAACAGCTGGAGAGGCCACAGAAGTACCTCACAATGAGGATTCTTGGCACTGAACACATGTCCTACACAGACAGACACAAATAACCCCAGCTATCCTCTGTCTAATATCACCTACTCAGAGGTGATCTCTGATTGACTTGCAAAGCCATGTCTGACCCAACTCTTTCAGAAATGCTACATCTAAAGACATCCCACTCCCTCTGCACCACACACTGCACGGACCTCAACCTCATTACCACAATTAACACAACATGCTGAGAGACAGGTTTCTCACCCAGATACTGCACATGCCCTGGAATAGACTTCCCATACATGTCAAGCAAAGCACCTAGAGGTCCCTGTTCCAGAGAAATCTTGATGAGTGGATGGATAATAAAAAGTTCACCCCAGGGATCACTCCAGTGGCTCTACTTGATGAGGTCACTGGGAACTAACATTGGGTGGCACAATGGCAGGGCACTTCTATAGACTAGGTTTGTAATGGCTCCAGGGCCATTAGTCTAGTACACACCTATGAACCTATAATGGGAGTGACATCGGCATGACTGATAAAGTAGGCCAGTGAGTGGGTAAGTTATCAAAATACTTCTTCCCACAAACATACACAGTTGCACACACACACACACACACACACACACACACACACACACACACACACACACACACACACACACACTTGGGTTACTTATCAAAATACTTCTTCCTACAAACATACATAGTTACACACAGGGTCCCTATTAAATTGCCAAATATTTCAAAGTTCAAATGTCATATGGTCGACACCATATGATCGAACTTTGAAAAATTTGAAGGTGAAAGGCAATGGCTCCATACACAGAGAATGGGAAAATTTCCCATTTCTGCTCTGAAGTGTGGTCTTGGAGTTGGTATATTTAGGTGCAGGGTATAGCCCCCCCATGTGGGGGTCCAGGGGGGCTTTCCCCCCTGCTCAGAGCGTTAAGGTAATTTTTTTTTACTTTTTTATTATATATTCGAGGTTTCAAGTTTCGCTCATATGTTGTCGAACATATGAAGTTTAAAATTATGAAGCTTCAAATATATAATATAGACCCTTACACACACACACTTATACAGGAATCCAGAAAAGCACGAACAGGACCAATAAAAAATAAATCCAAGGTGGAAAGCCAAACCAAGACAGACTGCTGCTCAGAAAGTCTAATTCTTTAATACAAAACCATAAAAACAATGAAAACACAAGCGCTTTCGCTCGGTCTGTGCCGAGCTTTATCAAGTGAACATCCAAAGTGCTGCAAGGCTTTATATACACTGAAGTTAATTGTTAATTAATCAATTAAAAAAATTAAAGCTTAAAAATGCTGAAGATAAATTGTTAAAAATGCTTCTTTGTTAAAAGTTAAACCTAGTGCATTATAATAAATATATACAATAAATATTAAAACTGAAATGTAAAATAATCGAAAGAAACTGTAGGCAGTGCATTTAGCAATAAGTTAAAATAAATCATTTATCATATTTCACTTGAAGATTTTTTATCAGCAATGAATGAGCTTCTCATAATTGAGCCTTTCTTAGCTTGAGGACACTGTTTATGTTAATGTTGTCATTTAATCCAGGGTGTCTGCCTGCATCTAGTTTAAGTTGCCATATAAGTTCCTTGTATTCAAGGGTCATCTCCCAGTCACCTCCCCTAGCATCCGGGGTAACTTGCTCCAACACTATGAATTTAAGATCTATCTCAGGGCAAGTGAGTGAATGCTTATAGAATGCGTTAGACTCCTTTTGTTTGCTTAGATCGTAAAAATGTTCGTAGAGTCTTTCCCTAATTGGCCTCTCGGTTTTGCCAACATAGAAGCTTGAGCAGGTGGTGCAAAAACCTAGGTAGACAACCCCTTTACTCCCACAGGTGTAGTGATGATATGATTTAATGTTAAAATTCCTAGAGGGAATGTAAAGTGTTGGAGCATTAATAATGGCATGGCATTGATTACAGGACCCACATTTGAAAGTGCCTAGTCGTGTGTTAGAGTTATTAGCCTGGAAATTAGGTCTTCTTTCAAATAGTTCCTTGAAATTAATGTCCCTCTTTCTTACAAATTTAGGGTGTGGTGGGATGGCATCTTTGAATTCTTCGTGAAAGGTCAGTGCAAGCCAGTGCCTCCTGATGATCTCCTCAATATCAGCGGAGTTGCCGGAATAGGTGTAGATAAAGCTGTTCCGGAAGGTGTCAGATGTCGCTGTTGTGTTAGTTGTGACAGAAGGTTGCCCTGTACCAAGAAGTGGTGGAAATGTTGTTTCTCTGTTATCAATCACTTCCTTAGCTAAGGAGGTGATAAGGGAGAGAGGGTATCCCCTGTCTGCAAACATGGACTGCAAAAAATGTATTTCATCCAAAAAATCAACAGTGGAGCTGCACATCATAGAGGCTCTAATGAACTGGCCCTTAACAATGTCTTTTTTCTGATAAAATGGGTGTGCACTTTGAAAATGCAGAAAATAATTAGAAAAAGTAGGTTTCCTGTAAAGTTTAGAAAGGAATGTTGAATTGTTATAATCTTTATATAAAGTCACATCAAGATAGTGAAGTTCGTGCTTGTTAATGTTGTGAGTGAACACCAAGAAGGGGGTAGTGGAGTTGATGTAACTAAAAAAATCCACAAACTGATTGAGGGTCTCGTTCCATAGTTCATACAAATTGAGACCACAATATGTCAGTCTACACCATTTCCAAACTGTAGTGTAACCTATGACATGAACAATTCACTTGCAAAACAAATCAATCTGTTGGGCACCAAATATGGAGTAGACAAACCTTACAATAAGCTGGATGCATATATGTGTGCACACCTTTCAAATAATATTTTATTGCAGCAGCTTGTGATTTACTGATAGCATTCAGTCTGCTTGGATACACACCTGCCATCAAGTAAAGACACTCTGAGTAACACCAAATAACAGTCTGCTGTCCAAGTAGGATATTTGTGACATTTGCTCAGTTGCCTACAACAGCAACAGCCATGTCTTGCAGACAGCTTACAAAGCAGCAAAGGGATCTCATATTTGAAAGGTATCAATCAAGAGTAGGGTACAACAACATTACCACATCATTGCATACACCATGGAACACAGAGGAGACAGTCATCAAAAGGTGGATTGAATATGGGACAACAATGCTGTTTAAAAGAACATGATGTCCCTCCACAAATGATGACAAGACATGTCAAGACCTGGTCAGGGAGGCTGCCAGGAGACATACAACAAAACTGAGGGATTTGCAGAAATGTCTTGCTAGCACTGGTGTTGTGTACTACATGTGAGAACACTCTCCCGTATTCTGCATACGTCTGGCCTATGGGGTATGGTCAGAAGATGGAAGCATTTCCCCACACCAAAAAACATCCAGGGGTGGATACAATTTGCAATACAGCACATCATGTCTCCCAAAGGCATGTGTGAAAATTTGTTATGGTGTAATGAGACTATGGATCGACCTCACAGCCACAATACCAAAAGGTATGTGTGATGCACAAGCAACACCTCTCTTAACCTGAACACCAACATCCCAATGGTGAATCACGCTGGTGGCAGTGGCCTGCTGTGGGGATGCTGTCCCAAAGCCAGAACTAGGCCTGTATTCACGGTGGTGGAAATTCTGAACAGTTCCAAATAACTCCCATATCTGGCCCAAATCCTTCAGGCATCTGAAAGAATGCTTAGGATAGGGAGGGGTGTCAGCCTTCAACATGACAATGACCCTAAGCATACAACCAAAGCTACCTAAGAAAAGCTCCACCTGAACACACTCATGTTTATGGATTGGCTCAGCCAGAGCCTATAACTACATCAGATAGACAAACCCCAGTGTGACCTGACGAAGGTTGTGCACATGTGCTGACCTTGCAATCTGATAGAGTTCAGTGACTTTTGCATGGAAGAGTGGCCAAATACTGTCACTTCAAAATGTGCCATGCTGATAGAGACCTTCACAAGAAGAGTGACTGCTGTAATTCACTTACAAGGTGCTTGAACAAAGTATCATTTTAAGAGTGTGCACACTTATGCAACCACCATATTGTACATATTGCAGTCATTGTATTTTACAAGTAACACATTTGTTTGTTTATCGATTGGATTGCACACTTCATATGTCACATAAAAGGTGGTTAACATATTTGACTGCATTATTGTGGTGTCACCTCATATATTACAAGAACATGACATGTTAACAGGGTTGTGTACACTTATATCCACTGTAAGCTTAGAAAGTTGGTGGTGTAACAGGAATTGTGTGACCATACATTTACTGCTGGTTTGGAAGTCTGACACTCAAATATATATCATTATTCAGTGATGTCACTCCTCAGATCATCCCAGTTATGTATCATAGAAACAAAGGGGTTATGAGAAATGGAGAAAACATATGAGCCAGACATGTACACATCCTGCGAGGATCTCTACAGTTATGAGGTATGTTCTGTAGTACTTGCCACTGTTCTATACAGGTGAACAGCAATGATATGTACATGGCTGCAGTCTATGCTGGGAAAGGGCCATCACCTACTAACACTAATCACGTATCCAAGATCTCTATATTGTTAGTTACATGTAGTAAAACTTGCTGCAATGCATGATGTTGAAAGCAGTGTGCCATGCATGTCACCATTAGGGTAATGTGTGGTCTGTGTAACAGTTTTGTGCCACCTCACCTGTAAGTGTATATGTGTGTGTGTGTGTGTGTGTGTGTGTGTGTGTGTGTGTGTGTGTGTGTGTGTGTGTGTGTGTGTGTGGTGTGTGTGTATACCAGCCAACCTCAAAGTACATATATTAGTGTGCATATGCTGTCTTCCCCTCACAGGTGGCAATGGGGTTTGGGGTCCTTGCCGCTTGGAAACTGATGTCATTATCTCTGCAGACTCTGACAATGATGATAGGAATAGTGAGGTACAGGTGGGGTTGTCAGGGGCTGAATCTGTGTCATTGGTTTACATCCCACTCTTCTCCACACCATCCCTGCACACAGTGACAATACCCACACATACCCCATCACAAGTGGCCACAGATGATGGAAAGTTGGCAGGAGGTGGCATTAAACAGGCTAGTGTGGAGATTATGGCAGGTGTGAGTGTAGGCACTGGCCATAGCCAGAGTCCAGGTGAGGTCTCCCAGACAGGAGTGCTCACTGCTCATCAATCTGCTGTAGCAAGTGCCACAGCAGGAGTCATCAGGCACATGTTTCAGTCTGTCATGGAAGCACAGGCATGTAGTGAACTCCACGCCAGACAAATACTCAGGGTGGTGGATGCAACTCTTCCTGATTTACGTGGCAACATACATGACTTTGTTGAGGCCATACATCAAAATACTGAGGTTATGAACAGACAGGGTGAGACCTTGGCAATCCTCAGCCATGGCATGTCTGTGCTACAGCATGTGGTGGGAGATGGGCATCATTCATGTGGACGTAGGTCAGCACCAACAACAGCTGAGAGTCTACGGGGCCATGCACCTTCACACTCCTGTAGTGGCAGTGACACCAGCACTACTGAAGGGGGGTTGCTGTCCACATCACACCGGAGCAGGCCATGGGCACAGGGTCCAGTCTGGTCCCATCAGGAGCACAGATCCAGCAGACAACAGTCACCATCAGGAAGCAGCACTGCATCTGGCCTTGGGCCTGGTGGTGTCAGTGATACCCCTGGCAGGACAATTTCCAATGTCGGTGGCTAGAGACAGTGAACTGGACACCCTTATATATATGGTCCACAGCTGTCCAACATACCCCTATGTAGGGCAACCACATGGCATGAAAGTGTGCATACATACACACACATATCTACATCACAACTAGGTCACCTCCAGGCACACAAAGCACCTCTTCTCAGCCCATCTATTGGATACCCTTCCAAACACACACACATGATGTCAACTGTATGGCCCAGCCCAGGCATCCAGCAAATACACACACCACACCCTGTGGATATGATTATACCTGTGCCACCTCCCTGTCATCCATACCATTGATGCAGGGACATACTAATATGGGTCTGATGCACAGGGTGAATATAGTACAGTGTAGTTATGTAGTACTATGTAAGGAGCTGTCTGCTTGCATTTGTTATGGGTAGACATACAGGTGTATGTACCTTATTAGCCAGGATGCATTATAGCTGTTAGTACCACTGACTGAAGGTAGTCTGACATGTTGTATTCTGTTTGTGTTCCAGATGTCTGTGTGTCTGCAGGCTGTGGCCCTGCAAACATTCCCAAGAGGGAGTATGGCAGAGTGGGAATACACTGACCATGTCATAGGCAAGGTACAGGTTTATATGTACATGTACCGGGTGTGTGTGCATGCAACAGTGTGTGAGGGACACTGTTATTAGACAGTGTGACCTTGCATGCATACCCTTTATCACAGACAGGTAGCCTTCAGACATGTCATCTCAGGGTTGTATGGATCCACAGGCTCATGCATACAAAACAGATTACTACAGTACTATCAGCAGGTCCCTCACAAGCGTAGCCATTACATTAACTGCAGCAGATTCCCCTGTCAACACCTGTTGGCCCTGCCATTTCTTTCCCATACACTCAACCCTGATGCAGTTGATGATTGGATGCATGATACTGTGTATGACAGGTTTGTGGTATGTATTCCTGAGTTCAGCAGGTGGAACAGGGAGACAAAATGGTATATGCTATGCATACACACATTAAGGACTGACACAGGGGATGTGCACATAGTAACATAAACACAGTTTGCAATAGACAGATTAGTAAACCTTCATTCCCACCTTGATGTACTGTACTAATACATGCACATGACATTAATTATAATTGTATAATTATAATTGACATTTATTATAACTGTAATAGCCTTACTATTGCTACAACTCAAGTGCTCTAGGTTGCATTGCATCTGAAGTGTTTGTGTGTTTTAGCTGCTTTTCTGTATATATAGACTTTTCTGTTTCTTTTACTAAATAAGCTCTGTAAAGTTGTTTTATTGCATTCCTGCCTGTATTTCTGAGGTGTTTTTTGCACTTTTAAAGTTTGTTTTTGCTTAGTTTAACTTGTAGGCTACACACTCAAGTGTGCTAGCCGAATTAAAGCATTTACTGTGTTTCTGTACCTAATTTCTGCTACTTTGTTTCCCGCCTTTACTGAACTAGAATAGTCCAGTCTTCAGGTATTGCTGATCTCTGGGCTGTGTCATAGTTCCTGCGTTGCCCATATCCTTATTTGGATAGGAGGAAGCTTCTTTGTTCACCAGTGAGAGTGGGGAGCTCTGAGCAGCCTATCTGTCCCTTAAGGAGTGGTTCCAGCCCAGTGACCTGTAGCTTATGGGCCGTTTTGGGCCATTTCCTATCTCTTTCTAACCCCCTGCTTTAAAGCCAGCTTTAGCGCACTTTTGCGCTTGTAATTTAAAGTTTGTCCTGTTTTTTTGCATTTACCTGTTGAGGCTACACACTCAAGTACGCTAGCCTGTGTCAAATATTTACTGCATTTTCCTGCTATTTGTTGAAAAAAAGAAAAAAAAAATTATCCTTGTTTCCCGTCTTTCCTAACCTAGAGTAGTCCAAATACAAGCTTTGCTGTATTCTGGACTTTTGGAAAGTTCCTGTGTTGCCATTTCCTTTCTTGGATTAAGGGAGGCTTCTTTGTTCACCAGTGGCAGTGGGGAGCTTAGAGCAGCCTATCTATCCCTGGAGGAGTGTTCCTAGCACAAGAATCTGGTAGTCTATTGGCCATTTTGGGCCAATTTCTAGCTCTTTCAAATCCCCCTGTATAAAACCCGCTTTGGAGAGGTTTTTGCGCTTGTTACTACTCAGCCAAGCTCCTCGTGGTCCTGCAGAGTGGTGCTAGCAGCAGAGAGGCTAAAAGAGCGACTGCTAACCTGATAAAAGTGTTTTTCCTGCTACTACCTGACTGTCGATCTAGCTAAACTGCAAATATTTCTGCTTCTTGAACTGTTTTAAACTGTTTAAAGTTGTTTTTGCACCTGCACTTTTAAAGTTTGTCCTGTTTGTTGCATTTACCTGTTGAGGCTACACACTCAAGTGTGCTAGCCTGTTTTACATATTTACTGCATTTTCCTGCTATTTGTTGAAAAAAAGAAAAACAAAAAAAAAAAAATTATCCTTGTTTCCCGTCTTTCCTGACCTAGAGTAGTCCAAATACAGGGTTTGCTGTATTCTGGACTTTTGGAAAGTTCCTGTGTTGCCATTTCCTTTCTTGGATTAAGGGAGGCTTCTTTGTTCACCAGTGGCAGTGGGGAACTTAGAGCAGCCTGTCTATCCCTGGAGGAGTGTTCCCAGCACAAGAATCTGGTAGTCTATTGGCCATTTTGGGCCACTTTCTAGCTCTTTCAAATCCCCCTGTATAAAACCCACTTTGGCGAGGTTTTTGTGCTTGTTACTACTCAGCCAAGCTCCTCGTGGTCCTGCAGAGTGGTGCTAGCAGCAGAGAGGCTAAAAGAGCGACTGCTAACCTGATAAAAGTGTCTTTTCCTGCTACTACCTGGGCGACTGTCCGATCTAGCTAAACTGCAAATATTTCTGCTTCTTGAACTGTTTTAAACTGTCTAAAGTTGTTTTTGCACCTGCACTTTTAAAGTTTGTCCTGTTTGTTGCATTTACTTGTTGAGGCTACACACTCAAGTGCGTTAGCCTGTGTTACATATTTATTGTAATTTCCTGCTGTTTGTTGCAAAAAAGAAAAAAAAAAAGTTATCCTTGTTTTCCATCTTTCCTGACCTAGAGTAGTCCAAATACAGGCTTTGCTGTATTCTGGACTTTTGGAAAGTTCCTGTGTTGCCATTTCCTTTCTTGGATAGAGGGAGGCTTCTTTGTTCACCAGTGGCAGTGGGGAGCTTCGAGCAGCCTATCTGTCCCTGGAGGAGTGTTCCCAGCACAGGAATCTGGTAGTCTGTTGGCTGTTTTGGGCCAATTTCTAGCTCTTTCAAGTCCATCTGTATAAAACCCGCTGTAGCGCGGCTTTGCGTGATTTTGTGCATAGCGCGGCATCGAACAGCACCGCTTATTTGGGTTTGAGCCTTGGAACTGATCTAGTTCTCATAATAAACACCCTATTCCTACGTTAAAGCCTAGCACTTGCTCACTAAAGCAATTATATAAGTCAGCACTAAAAAATTAAAAGCACTACACCCTCATAAACTCCCCTTGAGTAACTTGTTCCCCATTGGCCCTTTTTTTCAATCATAAAGGAATTCCCAATACTATTCTAGCATGTCCAAAGGTCAGTTGTCAATCTCCTCTCCGGTCCAGCTGGTGAACCTGGGAATCTTGAGGCAATGTTACAACTGCCTAATGTACACAGACAACCATCTCCTCCTCCCAACAAATTCCAACACATGTGAGAGATGCAACCATATAGCCAAACTGGAGGCTAAGCTCTCTCAACTCAGTACTGGCGTAACCAGTCAGGAGGAGAAGGAAACCACACTCACTACAATTCCAGTCTCACATAGACCTACCATGACAGCAAACCAAACACATAAACACACAAAAACATACTTGGAGGCTCTAAATAAAAATCTGCCTAAGCAGCAGAGACCTCCAAAGCAGACACCCAAGCACCCGCTACCCCAAAACAAAACACGTGCAACACATAGCTCACAAAGCCAGTGTGCCGGACAGTCACAGCCCTTAAGGCTAAACAACACACCTGATACACTTGTAATAGGTGACTCTATCATCAGGCACACTGACGTCCCACTCACCAGGCTGAACAAGGAGAAGGTCACGGTGAGCTGCCTATCGGGCGCTAGGATCCGTCACATAACACAAGCACTCAGGTCACTCCAAGGCAAGTACAAATATGACTCAGTCATTATCCATGCTGGTGTGAATGACCTGAGACGTACCTCCCTGGACTACATGAAAAGAGACATAGATGAGCTCTCTGAGCATGTAGCCCATGCCGGTATGACCCTGACCTTGAGTAGCATCTTACCCTCACCAAGAATGATGCCACAGTATGAAGACAAGATTATCAATTTCAACAATTGGCTTAAGTATTGGTGTCATTCAAAGGGGATCCAATGCCTGTCAGCCTGGGATGACATGCTTGACAAGCCACGATGCTTCGCTAGGGACGGCTTGCACCTGTCACCCCTGGGCTTTCGGATATTGGCAAAGGCTCTTGCTACCCCCATAGTGCCTTTTTTAGGCAAGGCTCAAAAGACAACCCCACCTCCATAGGTATCACAAGGGATAAGAAACTAAGAGTAATGCTACTCAATGCCAGAAGTCTAAACCTCAAGATGCACACACTTGAAACTCTCCTTGGAGAACATCAATATCTGTGCAGTAACAGAAACCTGGTTCAAGGCTCTCGAGAGCACCCCAGCGCTACCAGGTTATACCTCATACCATGCTTTTCGGCCCCAAAACATGGACCGAACCACAAAAGGAGGGGGAGTATCAATATTCATCAAAGATACCCACACCTCCAGGTTGGTGGCACAGCACAAAGCATCAGAGACTATCCATGTGCAACTAACAGTGGGTAAAACTGCCTTCCAGTTTATAGCCTGCTACAGACCACCTTCCCAAACCCAGGAACCCCACTCGGTCTTCCTGAGAACACTGGAAAATATGAAGGTCTCTCCAAACACCATTATATTTGGTGACTTCAACTACCCAACCATAGACTGGGAGCATTACTCTAGCTCCAACACCCTAGCCCAAAGGTTCCTTGAATTTATAAACTCAAATGCTATGGAACAACTTGTTATCACTCCTACAAGAGGGGAAAACATACTGGACCTGATCATCACCAACATGGGGACTCTATGCTCCAGATCAGAAGTGTATCCCTCACTAGTAAGATCAGACCATAAACTAATCTCATTGGATATTCACATCCCGACCCCACCCCATGCCCAGAAAACCACAGTGAAAAACTTCTCTAAAGCAAATTTCACACTCCTCAAAACCGAGGTGGAATCCTTCAAAGCCCCGGGCCTGTGGATAATACGGCACAGACCACAAAATCCTTTATAAATGCATTCTATGAACACATTCAGGAATGCATGGATCATGCAAGCCCAAATAAAACCAAGACCCAATCCTCCAAAGGCAGACGTCCTGTCTGGTGGACCCCAGCCATAAACAAACTATACAATAGAAGGAGGAAGCTACTACATGACAGAGCAAAATCCCAAAAAGGGAAGGCATCTCTGATCAGTATTAGCAAAAATCTATGGGCACTCATAAAATCGTCTAAGGCCAGCTTCCAGAGAAAAATTGCACAGGACACTAAGGATAATCACAAGGCTTTCTTTAGTTATGTTAGGAACCTGGGTGGGAATTCCCAGATATGCTCAGAATTAGTCCAAAATGACAAAAAATACACCGAACCCACAGACATTGCCAACATCCTAGCTGACAGGTTCAGCGCAAACTTCTCCCCCCTCCCCCCCTAAAGGAATAATATCTATCCCAGCAGAGTGTTGCCCCCCTGACATCTCAGATGCTCAGGTAAGAGCTGCCCTCTCCAAAGCAAGAAACACAGCATCAATGGGACCAGACGGTGTCCCGGGCTGCATCCTACATGAACTCCAAGAAGAGCTAAACCCAAACCTAAAACTACTGTTCAATCTTAGCCTTACTACAGGATATGTACCCAAAGAGTGGCATACAGCAACAGTGGTCCCTCTCTACAAAGGTGGTGCCTCAACAGATCCTGGAAACTATCGCCCCATAAGTCTCACTAGCTTGGTCTGCAAAGCTATGGAAAGGATCATCATGGACCTTATAAATAAAGATATTGGGGACCTACAGACACTGGATCCTACCCAGTTCAGCTTTGTTAAGGGCAGATCCTGCCTCTTAAACCTGGTTGATTTCTTTGAAACAGTCACAAAGGCCATTGACAAGGGAAGGTGGTCCACACAGCTTACCAGGACCTCGCAAAAGCCTTCGATACAATACCCCACTCGGGCATTATAGATAAGCTCACCAGCTTAAATATAAACCCCTATGTCACTAGATGGGTTGCAAACTGGCTCAAGGACAGAACCCACATGCTTAGAATAGCTGGAGCCATGTCAGACTCCAAACCAGTTACAAGTGGCATCCCACAAGGCTCAGTCTTGGGACCTCTCTTGTTCGGTATATATTTCTCGGAGGTACAGGCCAACATGGAAGGACTGTGGCTGACCAAGTTCGCAGATGACTAAAAACTGGGCGCCATAATAGACTCTCCAGCCAACACAAGCATCCTCCAAAAGGGCCTCATAGAAACAGACAACTGGTGCCAGAGCCATGGCCTCAAGCTAAATGCCAAAAAGTGTATAGTCATCCCTTTGGCAAAACAAAGTGCCCACAAATTACCACATAGGTGGTAATCCATTAAGTACAGAAGAAGTAATTAGGGACCTGGGGACCCAAGTTGATAGCAATCTCTCATTTGACAACCACGTGGCCAAAGTGGTTAGAAAAACATTTTATATAGCCCACCTAATCATGAAGGGATTCACATCTAGATTAGGGGAGGTCATCGTGCCTCTTTACTCATCCCTCATCAGGCCCATAATTGAGTACAATGCCCCTTTTGGGATGTACCTTACCAGACACCTGCAGCAACTGGAAAGACCTTAAAAGTACCTCACCAAGAGGATCAGGGGGCTCAAACAGATGCCATATGCTGCCCGGTTAAAGAAACTCCAGCTCTACTCAGTGGCATACCGCCTGCTCAGAGGCGATCTGTGCCTGACGTATAAAGCCATGTCCAACCCGGAATTAATGGACATGCTGCACCTCAGAAAATCCAAATCCCATCGAGCTACACGCTCAAGGGACTTAAACCTCAGCACTGAAATAAATAGGACATGCTGGAGGGACAGATTCATAACCCAGAGGCTCCCTTCACTCTGGAATAAAATCCCAGTCCAGGTTAGGCAGAGTCCCTCATTGACTCTCTTCAAGAGGAATCTTGATGAGTGGATGGGAGATCGTAGGTTTACCCCGGGTATCACTTCTGTGTCACTGTTAGACAGAGGCACAGTATACTAAACTCGAAAAAGGGCATAGCAAAATTAATTTAAAATGGGTGGCGAAAGCCATACACACTCTGGCTAGGCTTATAAATGCCCTAGGGCAGATAGCCTAGTATGAACCTATGAACCTATGAACATGCCCCACATAAATTATATGCATGGGGCATAACACACTACCTCTTACAACATGTAATTTTATGAATGCCTTCATGGATGGTGAGATAATCCACCAGAAATAGGATGTGGAGTCATGTATTGCTCCTACAAGCCTGGACAAGTGATAGTGTAGCAGACATTGTATCAGCATGATGTTTCAGTCAGGTATGATGCCTGATGCTGGCATGTGTGTCACTACACTCACTGTGGCTGATTTGGCAACAATATCACACACATGGGCATTGTTAAGGGACATAGACCACATATAGGTTGCAAACATCTGGATATTCCATAGACATCTGTACAGAGGACTGGTATGGCATGCACAATGGTTTAACATGCTGCATGGAAGGCAGATGCTGTTACCAAGCTATATAAAGTAATGCCATGGGGGGGTGGTAAACAAGCATGGATGATACACAAATCAAAATGGTACCAGCCAAACAGGATATGATCTTTACCCAAAGATACACACACGCACACACATGCATGCACACAGTTGCCCGTATTGATATTAGAACCCCTATCTATCTAGTTGTTTCTACTACAGTGTTACGCAATTATCAGATGCACTACAGAGATTGCATGATTCCACCTAGTCCCAAGGTACCTCTATGGTGAATGATATCAGCAGGCCTAGTAAAGTAGGGAGATGGGAAGTTTACAGGGTGGTACACACACATGCACACATAACACCCATACACATACAATACACACACTTGCCAATATTGAGATTAGAACGTGCGCGCGCACACACACACACACACACACACACACACACACACACACACACACACTTGACAGTATTGAGATTAGAACCCCTGCCTATCTCGTTATTTGTATTATAGTGTTACACAGTTATCGCATGAGCTACAGAGCTTACTGGGCTGACAACTGGCCAAATGTGCTGATAACTGCACAACAGAGGTAAACTGTTACAGTGCCAGAAAGTCTGCCTTCAGTTTTTTTCCTTCAATCTTGCTAGTTCTTTCTCTCCTGCACTTCAAATAGCCTAATAGCTTTGCACTTCAACAGGTTTATTTATCAATTATTCTAGCACACCTCAGAGCCATCATCAGTAGTAGTTTTTCATGGAATTATCTCCAGTGCTTAGTAGTTATGACCACCCCTCCTGGCATGATTAAAGTGCAATTCTCTTTGTTTTTGCCCATTAACCTGGTGCACTTGGGCATTCTGAGGCACTGTTGCAACTGCCTCATGTACACAAACAACCCTGTCCTCTAAACTCCCAACACACAGACTTGTGAGAGATTACCCTATATCACCAAATTGGAAGATATGCACTCTCCAGTGAAGACTGGACTAGCTGGTCAAGAGGAGGACGGTCAACACCTGCAAAACACCACTTGGAACACATTCCACTCCAGAACACCTACTATTACAGCTCTGACATAAAAAAACAATAACCACACACCCACCTTCACAGAGGCATTCAATAGATTTTTACCCAAAGAGTGGAGACCAACAAGACAGACACCCAATCAACCACCACAACACAGCACAAACCACAGGACACATATCTCACATACACAGTGTGCCCCTCAATCTAAGCCCCGAAGGCTAACCACCTTGCCTGATACAGTAATAATAGGTGAATCAATAGTGAGGCACACAGATGTCCCACTCAATAGGTTGAACATGGAGGAGGTAACAGTCAGCTGTCTATCAGGTGCCAGAATCCAACACATAACACACCCAGTCAGTTCTTTCCACAACAACTACAAGTATCACTCTGTCATTGTCCATGTGTATGTGTGGAATGACCTGAGATGTACTTCCATGGACTATATGAAAAGATACATAGTGGAGCTCTCAGATTATGTGGACCAGGCAGGTATGACAGTAGCTCTGAGCAGTATACTACTGTCACCAAGAATGATACCGCAGCAACAAATGATTGACTTCAACAATTGGCTGAAGTGTCTGGTGTCACTCTCATGGGATCCAGTATCTGTATGCTTGTGATGACATGATTGACAGACTGCGATGGCTTGCAAGAGATGGCCTGCATCTGTCACCCCTGGGTTTCCAGGTACTGGCTAAGTGTCTTGCCACCCCTATAGTGCCTTTTTAGGTGGTGTTACAAATCAAATTACCACCGTAACAGCTATGCATATATGCATTCTGAGGGTCATGCTGCTCAACACTAGACATCTACATCTCAAGATGCAGCCACTTGATGCACTCCTCAAAAATGGAAAACATCGACATTTGTGCTGTAATGGAGACCTGGTTTACAGCAGCAGACAGCACCCTTGCACTACCAGCCTATAGCTCATTCCACACCTGTCAGTCCCAAAACATGGACCACAGCTACAAAGGCAGTGGTGTCTCCATATTAATAATGAATATGCACACATCCAGAGTAGTATCCCAGCATAATGCATCTGAGATACTTCAGGTACAACTGACATTGGAAAATAGCGCAATCCAAGTCATAGCCTGCTATAGGTCCACATCCATGTCCTTAGACTCTCAATCCACATTCCTCAACACCATGGAATCTATCAAGGTCCAACCCAACACTCTCATACTAGGAGAGTTCAACTACCCCTCCATCAACTGGGTAAGACACTCAAGCACTAATATACTGGCCCAACGCTTCCTGGAATTCTTCATTTCCAATGTCCTGGACTAGCTCATTCTGACACCCAGTAGAGGAAGCAACATCTTTGACCTGTGTTGATTACTAACATATAGGACCGTTGCTTGACAACAGTAGTCAGTCACTACATGGTCAGATCCAACAGAGAGTAATCACCACAGAAATCCACATCTCATCCCCCCCCCCCGCAAAGGTAAACACCTTGAAACACTTCTCCAAAGCTGACTTTGGACTCATAAGAACAGAGGTGGCTAACTTTACAGCCCCCACACCAATGGAAAATACCTGCATGACTGCCAAATCATACACAAATGCACTGTATAAACATATATATCAATGCATATTGGCATGGAAGTAGCCATACCCAACCATGACACTCTCCTCCAGACATTGTAGGCCAATCTGGTGGTCCCCTGCCATTAATAACCTGTACAACAGAAGGAAGAAACTGTTGCAGAAAAAGATGGAGTCCCAAGAGTGCTAAAACACCCTTATTAGCCTCAAAAACAACTTGAGATTCCTCATAAAATTATCAGAAGCCACCTATGACAGCAGAATTGCAGCAGACACTGAAACAATCACAAATCCTTTGATAGTGAGATCAGGAACCTCCATGCCAATACCCAGAAGTGGTCTGAGTTACTGCACAATGCTACCTCCTATACTGAACCAACAGATATTGCCAACATTCTTGCCAACACATTCAGTGTCAGCTTTACCCCTCTCTCCCCCCAGGGGAACAATCAGAATGCTAGAAGAATTCCAGGCACCCAGGATTACTGCCGCCCAGGTTACACCTGCATTGTCCACAGGCAAGAATACAGCTTCCAAGGGACCCCAAATTATCCCTGGCTGTGTCATACATGAACTACAAAGATACCTGGCACCACATCCATGCGCCCTGTTCAGTCACAGCCTCACCTCAGGCTTTGTCCCTCCCAAATGGAACATTGCTACAGTCATCCCTCTCCATAAAGGTGTGGGAACTACAGACCCCGGGAATTTTCAGTCCAATAGCCTGACAAGTCTAATATGTACAGCTATGGAGTGCATCATCAGGGACCTGATCGACAAACATATAGGTAATTTCCTAACTCTGAACCCCACACAGTTTGGCATTGTGAAAGGGAGATCATGCCTGCTTAACCTGGTTAACTTCTTTGGGTCAGTCACCAGGGCTGTGTATGACAGTAAGCCACTGCATACAGCCTACATCAGTCTGGCCAAGGCTCTTGATACCATTCCTCAGTCAGGAATTATTGATGAACCCACCAAACTAGGCATCAACCCCTATATCTCTGTGAGGATGCAAATTGGCTCACAGATAGACCACACTTTGTGAAAGTAGTGAACTCCATGTCAGACTGCCAGCTAGTCACAAATGGAGTCCCACAGGGATCAGTCCTGGGTACTCTCCTGTTCAGCATGTACTTGTCAGGAGTCTAGGCCAACACAAAGGAACTCTGCCTGACCAAGTTCACAGACAACTGCAAGCTGGGAGCCATCATTAACTCCACAAGTGATACAGACATCCTACAAAAGAGCCTCACTGAGACCACTGACTGGTGTGGAAACCATGGCCTGAAGCTTAACACCACAAAATGCATCATCAGCTCCTTTGGTAAAATATCAGTTCTCACTAAGTACCACATCGATGGGAGCCCACTGAACACTGTAGGCATTATAATAGATCTGGGGACACAGGTTGACATCAACATCTTCTTTAACCACCACATTGCCACTATGGTTAGGAAATCCTTCTATGTGGCACATCTCATTACCAAGGGTTTTGCATCCACGAAGAAGGAGGTCATCACCTCTTTGTACTCTTCCCTCATTACACCAATCATCAAGTATAATGGCCCATTTGGCATATACCTCACTAGGCACCTGCAACAGCTGCAGAGGCCACATAAGTACCTCACAATGAGGATCCTTGGCCCTGAACACATGTCCTACACAGACAGACTCAAAAGACTCCAGCTATTCTCATTCTAATATCAGCTACTTAAAGGTGATCTCTGGTTGGTTTGCAAAGCCATGTCTGACTCAGCTCTTTTAGAAATGCTACACAGCATCCATGGGACCTGATGGTGTCCCCGGCTGTGTGCTCCACGAACTCAATGAGGAATTAAACCCACAGCTAGGACAGCTGTTTAATCATAGTCTTACCTCTGGATACGTCCCAGGAGTGGCACTGCAACTGTGGTCCCACTTCACAAAGGCGGTGCCTCCACCGACCCTGGAAATTACCGGCCCATTAGCTTGACAAGCCTTATCTGCAAAGCCATGGAGAGGATCATAATGGACCTCATAAATAAAGACATAGGGAATTTGCAGACTTTGGATCCATCCCAGTTTGGCTTTGTCAAAGGCAGATCATGCCTTCTAAACTTGGTTGACTTTTTCGAAACAGTCACCAAAGCCATTGATGAGGGAAAGGCAGTCCATACAGCCTACCTCGATGTGGCGAAGGCCTTCGATACAATACCCCACTCGGGTATCATTGAAAAACTCATCAGCTTAAATGTTAACCCATACATCACAAGATGGGTTGCAAACTGGCTGAGTGACAGAACCCACAGGGTCACAGTTGCTGGCGCCATGTCAGACTCAAAGCCTGTCACAAGTGGTGTACCACAGGGCTCAGTCCTGGGCCCACTCTTGTTTGGCATTTACTTTTCCGAAGTACAAGCAAGCACAGGAGGGTTATGGCTGACAAAGTTTGCAGATGACTGCAAACTGGGCGCCATAGTAGAAAACACATCTGACACAGATATCCTTCAGAAGGGTCTCACAGAAACAGATAACTGGTGCCAGAGCCATGGCCTAAAGTTAAATGCCAAAAAATGCATAGTCATACCCTTCGGGAAAAACAAGGTTACCCCTAGTTACCAAATAGGTGGCAATCCACTGAGCACAGAAGAAGTTATCAGGGACCTGGGGACCCAGGTTGACAGTAGTCTGTCATTCGACACCCATGTAGCTAAAGTAGTTAGGAAGACCTTCTACATTGCCCACCTTATCATGAAGGGATTCTCATCTAGATCAAGGGAGGTCATAGTCTCCCTATACTCATCACTCATCAGACCAATGATTGAGTACAATGCCCCATTCGGAATGTATCTGACCCGACACTTGCAGCAGCTGGAGAGGCCACAAAAGTTCCTCACCAAAAGGATAAAGGGTCTCAAACATCTGTCCTATGCTGCCCGACTGAAAGAACTCCAGCTCTATTCAGTCAAACACGCTTGCTCAGAGGTGACCTTTGCCTAACATACAAGGCCATGTCAAACCCAGATTTGATGAACATGCTTCACCTCAAAAAATCTAGATCCGTCAGAGCCACAAGGGCGGGAGACTTAAACCTCGACACGGCTATTAATAGGACGTGCTGGAGGGATAGATTCATCACCCAAAGACTCCCTATGCTGTGGAATAAAATCCCGGTATATGTGAGGCAGAGCACCTCGCTGGCCTTGTTCAAGAGAAATCTTGACCAATGGATGGGAGATCGCAGATATACCCCAGGGATTACCTCAGTGTCACTGCTCGACAGAGGCACAGCAAAATAATGGGTATAGTTCCCCATACTAAAGGGGTGGCGTAAGCCACAAAACTATGGGCTAGGCTTGTAAATGCCCTTGGGCAGATAGCCTAGTATGAACCTATGAACCTAATCTAAAGAAATCCCAATCTCTCTGCACCACACACTGCAGGGACCTCATCCTCATTACCACAATCAACACAACATGCTGGAGAGACAGGTTCCTCACCCAGATACTGCACATGCCCTGGAATAGACTTCCTATACATGTCAAGCAAAGCACCTACATGTCCCTGTTCCAGAGAAATCACGGTGAGTGGATGAGTAATAGAAAGTTCACCTCAGAGATCACTCCAGTAGCTCTACTTGATGGGGTCACTGGGAACTAACATCGGGTGGCACAATAGCAGGGCACTTCTATGGACTAGGTTTGTAATGGCTCCAGGGCCATTAGTCTAGTACACACCTATTAACCTATAAGGGGAGTGACATCAGCATGATGGATAAAGTAGGCCAGTGGGTGGGTAACTTATCAAAATACTTCTTCCTACAAACATACACAGTTACACACACACTTGGGTAACTTATCAAAATACTTCTTCCTACAAACATACACAGTTTCACACCGGGTCCCTATTAAATTGCCAAACATTTCAAAGTTCAAATGTCATATGGTTGACATCATATGATCAAACTTTGAAAAGTTTGAAGGTGAAAGGCAATGGCTCCTTACACACAGAATGGGAACATTTCCCTTTTCTGCACTGAACTGTGGTCTCGGATTTGGTATATTTAAGTGGGGTGTGTTGCCCCCCATGTGGGGGTTCAGGGGGCTTTCCCCACTGCTCAGAGCATTAAGGTATTTTTTTTATTATATATTCGTGGTTTCAAGTTTCCCTCATATGTTGTCGAACATATGAGGTTTGAAATTTTGAAGCTTTGAATATATCATATAGACCCTTACACACACACCTATATACCCACACACACATTTGCCATATCTGAGAGTATAACCCCTGCCTATCTAGTTATTTATACTAGAGGGTTACACAGTTATCACATGTGCTATAGAGCTTATTGACAACTGGCCAAAGGTGCTGATAAGGGGAATGACATCAGCAGGACTGATAAAGTATGTCAGTGGGTGGGAAACTTATCAAAATGCTTCTTCCTACAAACATACACACTTTCACACACATTTAGACACCTACACACACATTTGCCAGATCTGAGAGTAGAACCCCTGCCTATCTAGTTATTTGTAATATAGTGTTATGCAGTGATAACATGTGCTACAGAGATTACTAGACTGACAACTGGCCAAAGGTGTTGATTAGGGGAATGACAGCAGGACTGATAAAGTAGGGCAGTGGGTAGGAGAATTATCGAAATACTTCTAACTACTAACATACACACTTTCACACACACTTAGACACCCACACACACATTTGCCAAATCAGAGAGTGGAATCCCTGCCTAGCTAGTTATTTGTACTATAGTATTACACAGTTATCGCACACGCTACAGAGCTTACTGGGCTGACAACTGGTCAAAGGTGCTGATAAGGGGAATGACATCTGCAGAACTGATAAAGTAGGGCAGTGGGTGAGAGACATATCAAAGTACGTCTTCTTGCACACACATAGACACACACACTCATTTACCAAATCTGAGATTAGAACCCCTATCTAGCTAGTGATTTGTACTATTGTGTTATGCAGTTATCACACACGCTACAGAGCTTACTGGGCTGACAACTGGCCAAAGGTGCTGATAATGGCAATGACATCAGCAGGAGTGATAAAGTAGGGCAGTGGAAATTATGTGGGTGGGAATGACCTAAAACTGATTCACCTACAAACAAACAAACACACACACCCTCACTCTCACATACACAACTGTCTCACACACACACACACACACACACATGCACATGCACACACACACACACACACACACACACACACACACACACACACAGTTTCCGGTATTGAGATTAGAACCCCTATCTATCTAGTTATTTCTACTATAGTGTTTTGCAGTTATCTTATGTGCTACAGAGCTTATAAGGGCGGTTGGCGTCCAATGGTACTTCTAAGGTGAATGAAAGCAGCAGAGCTTGTGAAGTAGGGCAATGTGAAGTGTACTGAGTGGGAAGAGTCTCCTAATACTTGGACCTATGGACACACACACACACACACACACACACACACACACACACACACACACACACACACACACACACACACACAGACACACACACACACGCAGGTGATGTGATATTATAAACTCAACCTCAGTACTGTTACACAATGGTGCTCATCTTTTATGCTGGCACATGCGACTGTTTACAACTATTATGCCACTATCCACAGCAGGACATCACTATATGCCATTCAGTGTATCCATGTGTGTGACTCACTCTGTCTGTGTCCCACTGTGTCTCTCAGTTCTCCACATCTATGTGTGCGCATGCTTGACATGTGTTGTTATCTGTTGCCCATATATATGTCTGTGTGTATCTCATGCAACAGATGCAGATATATCACATATGGGCCACCTACAGCTATCTGAGGGTAATCCTGTCTGATGTGTGCATGTGGGGACAGTTGAGGTGTACATAGCTGTCTGTATGCACAGACATATATACACAATACTGTCATATATTTCAATGTGGGTTCCAACATGTCTGGTGATTCTCTAAGTGTAGGAGCATGCCCAGTGTGACCTTCTATAGTTAGAATGGAACTCCATTCCAGTGTGACCTTCTACAGTTAGGGTGAAACTCCATTCTGGAGATAGGTGTACTCCAGTCCAGGGTTTTGTGTGCTACAGCCATACCTCTCAGGAGTACACAGGACTTTCCTCAGGGTACTTATTTTGTTGAACAGATATTTTCTGACATATCTGTAGTCTGAAACTGCAATGTATTGTGTCATTACCTAATACCAGACATCCTCTTGACCAACAAGGCCATTTGTGAGATGCGGCTACAGCCTGTGTAGTAATGACACACAGCTGTGTAAACAGACCAGCAACCTGAAGATATAATGCCTGGGGATCTCTTGCAAGTGTGACATCTTTCTAACATGAGATGGCACATCCTTGTGTGTGCATACCTCTGACCTGTACATTTTTTGGCAGGTTGTCCAGGTGTTTGGCTAGAGGTTTCATCCTTTCTACGTAAACCTGCGTTTTAATGGCAAGTTAGTTGCATATAATTGAAGTGTGATGTTATAAACTAATACAAACATTACTGTTTCTGAATGCATAACCTTCAGACAATTCCTGCTACTGCAAACCCCTCATGCTACCAACATTCTCAGTATGTAAGGATGATATTTACAACACATGCCTGTCATTGTGCCTTTGTTCCACTTTTCTTTCTGCCCTTATCCAGACATCTTGCTGTCATAAGTTGGGAGTTATGGGTGTGAGTACAGAATGCATTCAACTGTGCAGGCATGTCCATTTGTAAAAGCAAACAAAAGAAAAAGGATTATTGAGAATGCCCACTGGCAACAGTACCACAAAGCACTTATATTCACAAAATCCTTGACACCTCTGCTACACATCCTTCAAGATGTCACTAAAATGTGTAGCATATTCCACAGAGTCCTGTGACATCCAGGTAAATCAGTGGCAGAGCAGTTGCTCTCACTGACATGCATAACAGTTGGCACTGCAGTTATCTGCACATGGCCCTGTCAAAGGCAGCACTGTACCTAGGGCAGTACAAGACAACTGCCAGGAGAACATGCTGGCCAGATCCAGACAGTATTAATCACACATACACATAGTCCATTGATCCCTATATATTGTGGACAGGCAACATGTTTTCATGTGTATTGGTACAGCCCTGCCAATGTGTGCTATGCTGCTATTTCCATGCAAACATATATGTTACTGCATTTGTGTCAGTATATGGGGGGGGGCACACCTGTCCACTGTACATATTTCCACAGACTGTGCTAATATTTGCTTTACATTTTGGTTCCATTTACCATACTGTTGTGCCCTGCCTTGGGGACAGGAGGCATATCAGTATAAAGCCCCGATCAGATTGTACTGGCATATATTTGAATTTCAGACTTCTTACCCTTCATAGCCTTACTGCAACTCATTGTGTGAGTCTGTAGGGGGTTAATTAAACATTGCCATCATTTGTGTGCCTTTAACAGACATTTCTCTGTGGTTTTCTTCAGCTGACTTGCTGTGTGTGTGTGTGTGTGTGTGTGTGTGTGTGTGTGTGTGTGTGTGTGTGTGTGTGCGTGTGTGTGTGTGTGTGTGTGTGTGTGTGTATGTGTGTGTGTGAGGGGTGGTTATGGGACCCCACCCTGGCATCCATGCCTGTGACATATGACCCCCCACTTAGTTGTCCCCCACACATATACTGCAGTGGGATTTGCCACTTTGGGTACTACTGCATAGTGTTTGGAGGCCAGTTTTGACCAGATATTTCCTGGTGTCCCACATATCTGTCAATTGTGTGCTGCTATCCCAGTAGGCCACCCCATTCCCTTGCATGCATGCAACATTTCCACAGATATGCTAGCAGAACATACTATTACATTCATTTATTGTTAAGAAGAATGACTTACCTTGTGCTTGCAGCAGTTATGAGGATGGTGCTTGAGGGCCACCTATGTTGTATGCGCACAGTACACTGTCAATACATGGTAAGTTACAGGTAATGTGATGTGTGTATCATCCATTTTACTGTGTGTGCAAGTCAGAGAGAGGTGTCAGTCCCTGGGGTCCCTGCAGTGTCAGTGTGTGTGCTATGTGTTGCCTTTCTGCCAAGGCATGAGCATACTGGGCATGCCTCTGTCTGCCTACAGGAGCAGGCTCAGGGGCCTCCTCCTGTGAGTCCCTTTGTGCCTGTGGGAAGCTTGGCAATGGTGGTGTGCTGTGCGGCCCTTCCCCATGCTGTTCCTACTGCAGCTGTTTCCACAGGATCATATTGTATAGCATGGCACATACTATGAACATGTGTCCACATGTGGCTGGAGAGTACTGCAAGGCTCCACCAGATATGTCAAGGCAGTCAAACTGTGACTTGAGCATCCCAAACACATGCTCTATAATGATCCTGATTTGTGTGTGTGCCTTATTATGGCATTCTTGTGTGGGTGTGTGTGTGCATTTCTGATGGGTGTCATCATCCAAGGCTCCAGTGCATAGCCAGTATCCCCCACCAGATGGCCATATGGGATGCCCCCACTGGCAAATGTCTGGTACAGCTGTGACGAATGCCAGATGTGGGAGTCGTGATAGCTTCCAGGGCTGCCAGCACACACACTCATGATAATGCCCTGGGCATTGCACACAACCTGGCAGTTGATGGAGGGGAATCCCTTGTGGTTTATGTAGGCCATATCCTGTTCACCGGGTGGTGGATGTTTGTGCAGTCTATGGCACCCAGTACATCCGGGTATTCTGCTACATGATGGAAGAGATGCATATTACTGGTCCTCTCCTCACGGTTGTTAGGGAAGTAAATGTGCTAATCGGTATGTGGTAGCATGGCATCCTGGAACTGATTGAGTAACCTGGATGCAGATGCCTGTGAGATCCCTATCATGTCCCCAGTAGGTCTTTGGAAAGTATCTGGAGCTAGTATTCTTAAGGCTACACATACCTTGGTATCCACTGGGATGGGTTTCCCTCTGTTGGTTCTAGCTCTGAGTTGAGGCCAGCATAGCTCAGTGATTTGCTGAAGTATGTCTCTGTCCACCTTGTAGAGCTCTACTATCTCCAGATCATGTAGACCCTGGAAAGGTACCCTGGGTCTGAACACTCTTCTCCTCCTCCTTTGTTTGTGGTGGTTGTCAGCATTATCCTCCTCTCTGCCATCAGCCAATAGAACATACTGATGGATCAAAGCAATGGCAGCCCCTAACATTTTTCTAGTTAAAATTCCCCCACATGTATACACCAGTGGTGCAGAGTATGTGGGAAAAAACACACTTGAAGGTGTTTCCATACTTTATACTGTTGTGCTGCAGATGCTGCCTGATGATACATTCCAGCTGCCACCTATATTGCTCATGACTTTGAGTTGGTCACTGTGAGTGTTAGAGGCATTACTGGCAGTTTGTGCATGACTGCCTTTATTCTGCTGTCGCCCTTTTTTAATTATTTTTTTACTTACATCTCCTTCCATTTTCAGCTATGCAGCCACCTGCCTACTTTATTATTGTGTGCTTTGCCTGGCCCATTGTGAGTTGCAAGAGTCCCATATTAGTGATTTCTACTTAATTTCCCCTTTATTGGGCTGTTGCCCTTTATTTCTTCTTTTACATCTCCTCCCATTTTCAGCTATGTAGCCACCTGCCAGCTGCATTACTGAGTGCATTCAATGGCCCATTGTGAGTTGAAGAATCCCATATTGGTGATTTATACTGCATTTCCCTTGTTCTGTTATTGCCTTTTTCTTGTCCTATATCATTCCTGTTTAAGACCTGGTGCTGCGCAGACCCACTTAGCTGGTGTAGACAGCAAGAAATGCCCCTTCCCTTGCCATGAACACTCTCCTCAGTTCATGGAATAAGAGTATACAACCTCAGATACACCCTCTCATTTAGTAGTGCTTAGCTAAGCACAAACTCAGCCAATGGAGCTCCAATGTACTTACAGCAAGCATGACACACCCCTTTTCATATTAGTTGCTCCTCCTGCCTACACGATGGTGTTACAGCACCAACACGGTTAGATGCAGTGTGACACTTAGAAGAATTTTGTGATTCAGTATAAGTCCCCTCATTAACATACCCCACTGCCTTAATCCGTAGTAATGGCACTACACAAAAGCCTTCCTCCTTAGTAACCACTGTTCTCTGCCATTGTTTTGTTTCTGCTTGTCATTGAGTATAATGGCAAAATGCAAGTTTCCCCTAAAATTGACTTTTCACATTGCTTTTTTTATTTTCCCCAAAATCCCGTTTGCGCGGCACTTACCTATGCTTAAACGGCCGAGATTGGCCAATAAATAATACACTTTTGTTTTTAAAAAATTAAAACACTTTAACATGCCAATGGCCATATATTTGGCCATTGGCATGCCTACAGATTAGGGTACATACTTTTATTGGAGCTGTCATGGCTCTGTTTTCATTTTTGAGAAATGTATTCGGCTAGTAGCCGAATACATTTCTGCAGCTTACACTGTTCCTGCACAGCTACATTCCTGCTTCCTGGATCACTATTTTACATCATTTGCCTAGTTTTCACCAGAAAATGAGGTAATTAGCATCATGCATGGATTTCTGTGCAGGAATAGTGTCGGCTCTCTCATGCACATCAATACTGCATGTTCATATATCGCTCGGCAGCCATATTCCATGCAGGAGCGGCTACACTGCTCCTGCATGAAGATTTTGGCTTCATAAATCTGGCAGATTAAGTAACTAACCAAAAGTGACACAAGATGAATGCACCATGTCTCAGAGTGCTGTGGCACTTTTCTTTTAAAGCTAATTAATAGCCATTAAAATTCCTTGCATATTTCTTGGAAACACAGACTGACATTGCATTGAAGTGAATCTGAGCTGAGCTACATGAGAATAACATGAAAGGTATTAATGTTTCCAGTCCTGAAAATGTTCATAGGTTCATAGGTTGGTACTAGGCTTTCGGCCCTAGGGCATATACAAGCCTAGCCATAACAATTCCCTGGCTATTTCTTCCCACAGTATTTACTTCCCTGGACCCCTGTCTAGCAGGGTGACTGACGTGATCCCCGGGGTGAATTTCCTATCTCCCATCCAGTCATCAAGGTTTCTTTTGAAGAGGCAAAGAGGCACTCTACTTGACATGTATGGGCAGTCTATTCCAGAGTCTGAGGAGACTCTGGGTCAGGAACCTATCCCTCCACATGTTTTGTTTATTGTGATGACAAGATTTAGATCCCTGGAGAGTGTGTCTCTGAGGGATTGGGATTTCTTTAAGTGTAGCATGTCCAACAGCTCTGGGTTTGACATGGCCTTATATGTTAAGCAGAGATCACCTCTGAGTAGACGATATGCGACAGAGTATAGGTGGAGTTTTTTTAGACAGTCAGCATAGGGCATCTGCTTTACACCTGTGATTCTTTTAGTGAGGTATTTCTGCGGCCTTTCCAGTTGTTGCAGATGTCTTGATAGGTACATACCAAATGGGGCATTGTATTCTATAATGGGTCTAATGAGGGATGAGTACAGTGGGACAATGACCTCCTTTTTTCTGGATGAAAGGCCGTTAGTGATGAGGTGTGCCATATAGAAGGATTTCCTGACTATTGTGGCAATGTGGTTATCGAAGGTGAGACCACTGTCCATCTGTGTCCCTACGTCTCATCACACTTTCAGTGTTTAGTGTACTGCCACCTATGTAGTAATTCACGGGTACATGTTTTTTCCCAAAGGGGATAACTATACATTTCTTGGCATTGAACTTGAGCCCATGGCTCTGGCATGAAGCATCTGTTTCTGTAAGGCCCTTTTGTAGAATATCCACATCATTTGGGGATTCAGTAATGGCTGCCAGTTTGCAGTCATTTGCGAACTTTGTTAGCCAGAGTCCCTTATTGTTGGCCTGTACTTCAGAGAAGTAGATGCCAAACAAGAGCAGTCCCAGGACTGAACCCTGAGGTACTCCACTTGTCACTTGTCTGGAGCTGGATTTGGAATTGGCTACTTTTACAGTGTGGGTTCTGTCAGTAAGCCAGTTGGCAACCCATCGAGTGACGTAGGGATTAATGCCCAGCTTAGTACATTTATCAATGATTCCAGAGTGGGGGATGGTGTCAAAGGCCTTGGCAAGGTCCAGATGTGTGGACCACCTTACCCTTGTCCACAGCTCTGGAGACTGATTCGAAGAAGTCAATCAGGTTTAGGAGGCAAGATCGGACTTTCACGAACCCAAACTGTGTGGGGTCCAGTGTTTGAAGGTTGCCAATGTCATTGTTTATAAGTTCCATGATAATATGTTCCATGGCCTTGCAGATCAGACTCATCAGACTGATGGGGCGGTAGTTCCCGGCATCCAAAGTGGATTCCCCCTTGTGGAGTGGGATAACTGTGGCTGTGCCCCACTCAGTGGGCACGAAGCCTGAGGTGAAGCTATGATTAAACATGACACTTAGGTGAGGTGCCAGTTCATTTTGTAGTTCACGTAGTACACAGCCTGGGATGTCATCTGGTCCCATGGATGCTGTATTCTTAGCTTTGGAGAGTGTGTTTTTACTTGGGTGGCCGTTATTACCAGAATTTGGCAATCTTTTGGTTATTTATGATTGTTCATGACTGGCACATAGAAACATGGAAGATGTTTGTTAAACATAAAAACATAGTAAAACCAACATGAAATGAAAAAATACTATATAGCAACTTAATTTCTTGGTAAAAGAAAAAATAGTGCACGTTTAACTTGTCACATTCTCTAGAAAATGGCAACAAAACAATAGGGTTTCACCAGTACAAACAGTGTAAAGCAAGACAAGACTAATTTAAGAAGTGCTAGCAATTAAATAAGAATTTGACTTGCCTGATAACCTGAACCTCTAAATAGAGCTATTCAGTACTCTTATCACCCTGCAAATATTGATCTACTGCTGTTTCAGCTGTTGTTACCCATATGCTTATGGGCGTTTAGTTTGTTTTTCCAGATGAAACACTGATAAGCTACCTGTAGCATAGCTTCCTTATTAATAGTATTTTTGGCTGTGGAGAAGTCCCTACAGTTTATAACTAAGAATATTTGAAGAGGGGGAAAAAAATGACAAGTGCTTTACACAATCAAGAGTACTACAACATTTGGAAATATTAAAGCATCCTCTTTGTACTGAAAATCACTTGCATACTCAATGTTGCAATTGATTCATGCAATGAAAATATAATGAAATCTGTTTGTTGACTAACTAAAGACTACAGCTCTAGAAGATGAGTGCACACATTCAGTATTTGGGCTTCTCAGAAAAATAATGCCATTTCATGATGACTTACAAAATGTCTTTTCCTATTTCCTACATGAATATACATTTTTTAAATATAACTGCAGATAGCAAAGTTGGCTAGAAAGGTTTTTATTTTATTCATTTGTTAAACAAGTAAGGCCACAGAGTACATGTCCTCTAGGGGCAAACTAGGAGCACTGTCTGGTTAAGTGACTTGCTCGAAGTCATACAGTAGGCAAATGGACATGAAAGGTGTCAAATCTTGTACCCTGCACTATTGATACCAACTCATTGAGAGTTCAATGCCTTACTCTTTTGTACTAACTGCCACAGCACAGGTGTTTTTTTTCCATGGACAGGGTTAAGCGAGGAGGAAATGAAAATGGAAATAGCAGAAAAAAGTTTGATATATAATGTCCCGGTTACAATGAGTTGGTCAAAGAAGCAGAGAATTAGGTCATTGGGGTAGACTATGTGGAAATGTCGAGGGCAGAGAAGTGGTTGTAGTGGCTGCAGAGGATGATAGAGGTGGCTGTGAGGGTGAATCAGATGAGGCAGAGGAGGACAGGGGCATGTGATGAAATTATTTTAAAATGATTTGACAAGCAAGAATAATAGTGCAGGCAAAAGTTTTTAATAGTCTTATGAAGGCAAGGTTTGGGGCCGAGAAAAGTAGCTGTGCAATGCAGAAGACTTTGGATAAGGGACAAGTTCCTGGTTGGAGGATTAAGGAATTGTTAAAGTTGAAGGAGGAAGAAGATGGAAGGTTAGAGAAAAACATGGAAGAGTGTCAGTGTGGTCCTCTAAGAAGAATGTAGAGATTGTTTTAGCAATTAAAGGATCAATAGAATGAGGAGAAGGTAAGAATAAAGTCAATGAAGAGGGGCAGTAGGCTGTGGGTACAAAAATACGATTATATCTTCAACTGACTTGTGGAATACAATGGATAATGTGGATACAAAAACTGTACACACCCCCTGTTAAAATGTCAGGTTTTTGTGATATATAAAAAAATGAGACCACAATAAATCATTTCAAAACTGTTCCCACCTTTAATGTGACCTATAACCTGTACAATTCAATTGAAAACTAACAAATCTGCTAGGGGAAAAATATAAAAAAATAAAAAATGTACAATAAGCTGGTTGCATAAGTGTGCACACCCTTAAACTAATACTTTGCGAAGCACCTTTTGATTTAATTACAACATTCAGTCTTTTTGGGTACACACCTCACATCAATTAAAGAGACTCAGATTAACCCCAAATAAAGTTCAGCTGTCCTAGTAGTATTTTCCTGACATTTACTCGGTTGCCTGCTACAATGGTTCACAGAGAGTTTACAAAGCATCAAAGGGATCTCATTGCTGAAAGGTAAGAGTCAGGAGAAGGGTACAAAAAATTTCCACAGCATTGAATATACCATGGAACACAGTGAAGACAGTCATCAAAAAGCGGACAAAATATGGACAACAGTGACATTGCAAAGAATTGGACGTCCCTCCAAACTGATGAAAAGACAAGACAAAAACTGGTCAGGGAGCCTGCCAAGAGACGTACAGCAACAATGAAGGAGATGCAGGAATTTCTGGCAAATACTGGTTGTGTACTACATGTGACAACAATCTCTCATATTCTCCATATGTCTGGGCTATGGGGTAGGGTTGCAAGATGGAAGCCTTTTCTTGCACAGAAAAACATCCAGGCCCAGCTAAAATTTACAAAACAATACATCAATTTGGGTTCATAGATTCATAGTCTCCCAAAAGCATGTGGGAAAATGTGTTATGGTCTGATAAGACCAAGGTTGAACTTTTTGACTACAATTTCAAAAGGTACATTTGGCGCAATAAAAACACTTTGCATCACCAAAAGAACATCACCCCCACAGTAAAGCATGGTAGTGGCAGTATCATGATTTAGGGTTGCTTTTCTTCATCTGGTACTGGGGCTTTAGTCAAGGTGGAGGGGAATTATGAACAATTCCAAATACCAGTCACTTTTGGCCCAAAACCTTTAGGAATATGCTAGAAAGCTGAAGATGAAGAGGAATTTCACCTTTCAACATGACAATGACCTCAAACATACATCCAAATCAACAAAAGAATGGCTTCACCAAAAGAAAATGAAAATTTTGCAATGGCCCAGCCAGAGCCCAGACCTAAGTCCAATAATCTGTGGGGGTGACCTGAAGAGGGCTGTGCACAAGAGATGTCCTGTCGATTTGGAGCGCTTTTGCAAGGAAGAGTGAGCAAATATTGCGAAGTCAAGATGTGTCATGCTGATAGACTCCTATCCAAGAAGACTGAATGCTGTAATTAAATCAAAAGGTGCATAAACAAAGTATTAGTTTAAGGGTGTGTCCATTTATGCAACCAGCTTATTGTACTTTTTTATTTTATATATTTTCCCCCTAACAGATTTGTTTGTTTTTCAATTGAATTGTACAGGTTATAGGTCACATTAAAGGTGGGAAAATTTTTGAAATTATTTATTGTGGTCTCATTGTTTATATCACAAAAACCTGGCATTTTAACAGGGGTGTGTACACTTTTATATCCACTGTAGGTGTGCACAGCTAGAAGGAGAGGTCAAGGAGAGAGAGGGGCATGGAAGTGGGGAAAGTGGGGAATAGAGAATGGGTGTGTATAAATGTGGGATATGTTGAACAGGAATACAAACAGAGTTATGGTTATTAGCCCTATACAGTATATGAAGGGGTGTATGAGGGTAAAGAGGGCTTTCCTTTGAGTTTTATAAATGTTGGAGCTAGATGTGATGGACAATGTGCAGGAGGTATATAATGGGGGGGGGGTACTGCCATCAATAATGGAGGTTAAGGTGGTGATTTTACCAAAGGAGAAAGGGGACCCAGAAGATGCTGCAGACTTTATGCCAGTATTAGGGCCAGCCTTACACATAGGTAAATTAGGCAATCACCTAGGATACTGTGCTTATAGGAGACACTTTATCCCAATTTATTTACTTATTTATTTCTTTATTTATTTTTAAAACAATGTTTAATTACTCTAAAAATGTAAATAAATACTTAATGCATCCCTAGTAACATAAAAGTAAATGTGCATGCAGAACATCAGGCACTCTACAGGCGTGGGACTCTAATGGACTTGCTATTCACATCATGTCATTATGTTAGCTTAAATATTGCAAGGTGATTTGCCTATCTCTGATGAAGTCACTTCAGAGACAGTGGCGAAAATGCTTGTGGAAATAATAAATTGCGTTCAGTACAACTTTTTGTGTTTCGCAATTTCTGCCTTTGCTGGTACAAGGTTTCCGTGGTTTTGGTCCTGTGTCGTTAAATATTGCAAGGTTATGGGAGTACAGACCTCACAACATTCAAAATTTCAGTGTGAAGCTTCCTCAAGGAGTTGTAAACAAAGTATTAAAATTTGTGATATGCACAATTCTAACTGGCCAAGAAGGAGAGGGATGGTGTGGCATCAGTGAGATATATGTTATTTCAATGTTTACAATAATGCTATTGGCAGTAATCAACCAGATATTTTTGCAAATTTTCTTTTTTTGAGGATTTGCATGGGCATTTGGGAAGAGGGGAGTTGTTTTTGCAATGCTGGCAGTGATCACCCAGATATTTTGGCAAATATTTCTGGCTTTTTAATTTGTGTGGGCAGTTGGGATGAGGGGAATGGTGTGGTGAGAACTGTTATTAATGGTTTTACAGCAATAATAATTATAATAATAATGCTGTTAGTGACCAATCAGATGTTTTGGGCAATATTTCTGGCTTTGTGATATGTGTGGGTAATAGGAATGAGGGGAATGAAGTGATGGGAATTGTCATTATTGTTTTTACAATAATGCCAGCAGTGATCAACCAGATAGCTTGAGCAATACTTTTCTACTTTTGTGATTGTGTGGAACAACTTGGATTGGAATACTATAATGCATAACAACTTGTTTATGTGGCCTGTGGAGATGAAATAACATTACATAGCTGTCTGACATGGTAGCTGTAACTGCTGGGTTGGGGTTGGCTGGATGAAAGTAACTGACCTTCTTGTCTTTGCTCAGTTTAAACAGTCACTATCTGACTTTAAAGGATTAGTGTTTTTGTGAGAAGTAATATGGACTATTTGACACCTGATATGCACAGACAGTGTAGGTATAATTGATGTGGCTATCTTTTGTGGAAGAAATGACTAGCTGCCTGCAGCTGTTTGCTTTTGTCTTTGTAGGACTAATGTGATTATGTGAAGCAATGTGCAATATTTTAATTTGTGACAACTGTTTGTAACAAAGGTTAAATGTATTACACTGTCATCTTTTATCACACTCACACATCTGAATTGTATATAGAAGTGGCTATAACTTCTTGGTGACGGTTGCCTGGATGAAAGTAACTGACCATGCTATCAATTGTTTAGTTAAACAGCCATCTCTCAAGAAATAGATGAATGCATCACAGAATTTATGGGGGATGGTGTTCAATCAATCAGTGGATGAAAAGATTGGTTTAAAAAAATCTAAAATGCACCTCAGAGCATCATGAACCCCCAAGACTTCTGGAGATCTTGCAGCCCCAGACCCCTGGATTAATGCAGTTATTTCCTCCACAGTTATCATAATGCAGTCTTGCTTGTTGGGTAAATAAATAAATGAATGAGTACTTGTAGAAAAAAATGAACAGTAAAATAAACTGTGAGGAAATATTTTCCTTTACAGGGGTAATTCCTTATCCTTCAGACTAGACTCTTTTATGTCCACCCATCCTTCATCACATGCTGCATCACATGCAGTCCCAGGGTGTGACAGAGCCAGTTCTCCCTTCTCATGTGGGAAAGGGGCTTTATTCAAGGAGTTTTTTAGTGTCAAAAAAGAAAATGCTTGGAGACCAGTTCTGGATATTTTGTTCCACTAAATCTGTTTGTGATAATGCCCAAATCCAAAATGATGTCAGTCTACCACCTGTTATGCCTTCTTCCTCATTCAAGTTTCCTGGTAACACTAGATTACAAAGACGCATATTATCCTATCCCAATTCATTCACATTTTTGGTGTTTCTTAAGATTTTGTGTGTCTGGATCACATTATCAGTTCTCTCCCTTACCCTTTGGGTTATCCACTGCACCAAGAGTGTCTACAAAATGTATAGCTCCAGTTATATCTCAAAGGAAGGTAGAAGGTATCCAAATTTTTTCATATTTTGATGACTTGCTTATCTTTTTCAGTGTCTTTTTCAAAGTGTCAGGAATCTCTCTCTCTCTTGGGGGAGAGATCTATTACACAAGCTGGGATTCCAATAGAACATTCAAAAGTCTTTCTTGACTTCTTCTCATGGGGTTGTGCTCTGGGATGTCAACTAGGCAGCACAGTTCAGAGAGCTCTTCTTCCACAGGAAAAACAGATCTACATATAGATCTATTTCTAAAGTTTTCCACACAGACATTGGTCACTGTGAGGGAATACCTCATGACTTTGGGTCTCATGATAGTCCTTCAAGACTTCACATGAAAAAGATTTAGTGACATCTGAATTATCTTTGGTCCCTATACCAACACGCTTTGTCTTTTCAAATTTCAGTGCTGGAGATTGTCAGAATATAAATCACTTGGTGGATACAACAGATATCCCTAAATCCAGGTCTCCCCTTCTCTGTCCATGTTCCAAAGCAGTCAGTCAACACAGACACCTCATACTTTGTTTGGAGAGCAGTTTTGGGAGGGATAAAAGTACAAGTTATGTGAGACACAAAGGATAGACACAAGCACATACATATAAAAGAGATGCTTGTCCTGATCAAGACACTCAATCTATGAATCAGCTTTAGTTCATAGGATCTCTTCAAGTTGTTAAAGGCAATACCATAATCATGTGGTACATCAAAAATCAAGGGGGAACCAGGTCATATCCCCTTTGTATGCTAGCCATGTTAGCTTGGGATAAAGCTTCACTGCGCAATCTCACTCTACAATGATCCTATATTCTGTCAAAGGATTGGTTTGAGCAGGACAGGGGCCGATCCTCACAAATGGAAACTAGGGTGAAGTCTTCCAAGATTTGATCCTTCTGTGGGGAGTTCCTCAAGTATACCTCTTTGCCTCCTCTCTGAACAATCAGCTGGCAAGATTTTGTACCAGGACTCCATGCAAGAAGGTGAAGAAGACAGATGCTTTTTTTTACCTTGGACAGGAATGTTCCTATTTGCTGCTCTGCTGTTTCCAGTAATATCCAAGATACATCTTGAGATTCAGAAGGACTCTCTAAGAGAATTATGGTGAATCCGTTCTGGCCTAAGGAACAGTGGTTCTCTCTTATTTTAGAAATGGCCAGGGGAAATTACTGCAAGTTTCCTTACAGAGTGGATCTACTAACACAAGAACAAAGGTGTTTGATACACCCTGGACACCAATCAACTTCAATTGACTGCCTGGATGATAGGGTCTTAATTCTTTTCAGCACCTCTTTACTGAGGATATGCAGCAGATACAAATGGAGGAAAGAAAATCTGCTGCTAGAAAATCATATATTAACAAATAGAAAAGGTTTCCCTGCTGGTGCCAACAACATAACCAGCACCTATTCAGGGCTAGTTGATCTCTGATTTTTACAATATTTGTGTGAGTTATTATCTTATGACCTTTCTTACTCCTCTATCAAGGTTAATTAATCAGCCATTTCAGCATATCTGTCCACAGACCCTTATCTTTCAATGCAGTGTCATGTCAAAAGGTTTTGAAAGGAGTTTTGCATAAGAGGCCTCCAAGAAAATTGGGGGACCCTCCTTGGGATTTTAGTTTTATGTTAGAGAAGCTAATACATGCTCCATTTGAAACAGCTAACCTGTTTTTCTTGATGTTGAGGTTCTTAACATGGAAAACAATTTTAATGATTACTATGACCTCTGCAAGAAGAGTATCTGAGATGCAAACTCTTATGGTGAGTCAGCGCTACCTCATTTTTTTTTCACAGGAACAGGGTTTCTTTGATAAATAATTCTTTGTTTATGCTTAAAGTGGTGTCCAAGTTTACTTTAAGCCAAGCTATCCATCTCCCAGTTTTCTTTCTTGAACCCAAAAATGAGGGAAAAAGGATACTCCATATATTGAATATCCACAGACAACTCAGGTACTATCTTGACAGAACTAAATCTTTCAGATCTTTGGATCAATTTTCATTTCTTGTGAAGGTAAGAAGAAATGATAACCTGTGTCAAAGCAAACAATTTCCAAATGGTTGTCTAAAGCTATTACCTTTTTGTCATTCTCACCACAACAAAACTATTCCAGGAAGGGTCAAGGTCCACTCTTCTAAGGCCTTGACTTCATCTATGGCTTTTTGGAAAGGGTTGGAGTCTAGAAGTATTTTAGAAGCATCAGTTTGGGCCCTCTGCACATACTTTTACAAAGCACTATAAGTTTGATTCCTTCTCTAAATATAGATCAGGCTTTGCAAGGACCATTCCCCAAGGGTTCCTGGACTTTTCTCCTTCCACCTTTCAAATGTAGTAAGTTAAGGTAACCTAACCATGTAGGTAAGGCTACTGCAGCAGTGATCAATATGATGAACATAGTACAGTTGTGTAAGTAAATGTACCGTAATAGTAGATGTTCAAATGATTACTGCAGCAGTAGCTGCTCCCTCCACCCCGTTTTTTTTTTTTTTTTTGGTATGTTGTTTATGCTAGGGTGTGGTTATTTATTTTCTGTTCTTCTTAGCATTGTCCTTTCAGTGCTCAGCCTTCCTCTTTCTGTTGGCAGGAAAGCTCTGAAGGGCTTGGCACCCAAACTTGTTTTTTAGTCAGCTCTGCTCAAGCTGCCTGACAGTTTGGGTTTATAGAATATGCAATGAAGCTTTTGAAGCTGGCCAACTGTTATATCCTGCCAGGGTATAACCCATATAGCTAAAGGTAGCACATACATGATCATTCAAACATCTGATGTTATGGTAAGTTTACTTACACAACTGTGCTTTTGTTATTGTCATTGTATTGACAATGGGCCAGATTCAGGAAGGCTTACACGGAGTTCAAGAGTAGTGTAAGCCTCCGTGTAAGCCTCCCGATTCAGGAACAGCCCAAATCTCCGTGTAAGAGACAGCTAACACGTCTCTTACATGGACTGGGCATGGAAATGCTCAATACCTCATTTGCAGCTCAAAGATATGCAAATGAGGTATCTGAGCGATCCACGAAGCAGAAACCAGTCCGTGTAACGGACGTGTTAGCTGCAGAAATGTACTCAGCTGACAACTGAGTACATTTCTGCAAAATTAAAAACGGAACTATGTCAGCTCCAAATAAAGGGTGCATTTGTTTCATTAAGCATGCCAATGGCCAAATATGTGGCCATTGGCATGAAAAACTGTTGCAAAAATATGTTATATAACTTTTTTTTTTCACGGGATTTTGAGGTTTAACTGCAGCGCACACCCGCGCAAACGGGGTGCGCTACCTAAAACTAAAAACCGAAGCTTATACTTTTTCTCCACTTTTGGAGAGTGAACTGGACTCTCGTGAAGCGCCTTGCCAAATGGTGAACTATGCGGGGGCTGTAAGAAGTAACGGAATGGATAGACACTTTAATACGCAAGAGGCTAATACAGGGGCACTCCCACACAATGGAGCGGACGTTGTAAATTCTGGCATTCCGAACTTAAATGACTGGCTTCTAAATACAGCACACTTCTCTTTTGGTCAGCAAGGTACGCAAATTACTAATGTCGATGTAAATGATGTAAACGAGTGCCTAGCTGATAAATTAAAGGTGTTTGATGAGAAACTTCTTAAATTAAAAAAACTACAATTGGAGTCAGCCTATTTTAGGCAATGTGTGGCTGAGAACTTAATTCCAAAGGGGTTGCGGAACAGTTTTGCACCTTCAGGCCTGTTGGTTGATAGGGCCTTTTACAATGAATTGGAGGCACTTTTCCAATGGCAAGGAGTTCAGCTCCTCGAACTGATAATCAAACATTATGCCTTAAAAATTGACTCACTAATGGAGGAGATTAGTGGGTTGGACAATGACATTAAAACTAACTTGGACTTTTCCAGATACAAGTTTGACTATGGGCGGATACTAACGAGTATTGACACTTTGTTATTAAAACTGAAGGTTAATAAAAATAAAAAACTGGTGAGAGATAGGACGGCTTATTTTAATAATAGTGCCTATCCTAAATTATTAGTGCCCAATACTACTACACAAAACCACACTAATAATATTCAGAATTTTGAAGGTGTGGATGATAACAACAGCCTTGAAGATATAGTTGAGGAGGGTACTGAGGGTCAGGTTAGTACTGGACCCAGACGTAGTAACAGAATAAAGGGCTTCACTAGGAATAATGAAGGTCCTAACGGTAACAAACAGAGGTCAAACTTTAATAATGGAACAGGAAAGTCTAATAATGGCATTTTTTTAGGGTAACGCAACAGCAGGCCCTACATGAACAGGAGGAAGAACTCCTCCAACCAGTAACTGAATGGTCCTTTAATGATCCCCCACTACTGAACACATTAAACGCACCTGTAGAAAATGAAAAACCAACTATATTAACTAATAAGAAGGGGGACTTTAAGATCTACAACTTCTCAGACATCACCCTAGATGGACAACTAATTGAACTGCTAGCACTTGGCAATTCCTTTGTCCCTAGTAGATCGGGGAGTATTAGTAGAGAAATAGTAGATCTAAAATGTTTTGTGAGGAAGTTAAACCTGAAATTATTGTTCAGTCAACAACTTGATATAAATAGAGCCACTGTAGATGGCAGTGATGGTAATTTACCAGTACTGAAATTGGCTAGTGTTTTTAATCCACCGTTACATACAGTACTGCAATTATTCGAGAATACATGTGAAGTGGACTTTAGGTTCCTAGCAGATAATAAAAATAACACTGAAAATAGGAGTGATTTTAATATCACTAAGGAACAAGCCACATTACTTGATGACCTTTGCCGTCTACCTGTACGCCTGATTAAACCTGACAAAGGTGGGGGGCTGGTGGTACTAGACAGCACCTCCTACAATGAGAAGATGACTAACGTGTTGAATACCAATGCTTACACTAAGTCGTCTATAAGTGAGGTGAATGGACAGTACCGTAGAATCAGGGGATACTTTAGGGACTTGTTCCTTTTAGGAAAAATTGACAGTGAGTTGTACAATTACATAGATATAAATTTACCTAAGATTCCTGTCATGTTTGGAATCCCCAAGATTCACAAAGATGTAAAAAACCCCCCTATGAGGGCTTTGATTGACAGTAGGTCATCCATCACATACCCTTGCTCTAAACTTATCACCAGCATACTAGATAAGTATATTAAAACCATACCTAGCATATGTAAAGATTCCTGGACTTTTCTTGAAAATATCAGTGCTATCCCATATAACTGTGAGAACAACTTCCTTACTATAGATGTGGTAGACCTATACACTTCTATACCGCACCAAGAGGCGGTGGATTGGATAGGTTTGACACTCCAGGAATGTGGGGCTTCTAGATTGGAAGTTGATTTAGTAACTGAATTACTTGATGTTGTTTTGACGACAAACTACTTCACTTTCAATGGAGAATTCTTTCTCCAAAAACGAGGAGTGGCAATGGGCTCCCCTTGTGGGGCTAGTGTGGCCAACTATGTAATGGGCTATTGGGAGGCTAATATTTTAAGAAAAATGTCAGGCCTTATGGAACATGTCGCATACTATACCAGATTCCTTGATGACATCTTTATACTATTCAAGGGTCTGAAAACCGATGCTGCAAACTTTGTTGAAACTTTAAACACAACAACTGAGTTTTTGAAATTCACGTTTAAATTTTCTGAGAAGGAAATAGACTACCTCGATGTTAAATTGACTAAGGACCCTAGGAATAGCACTTTGACATCAACAGTGTTTAGAAAGAGTACTTACTGCAATTCTTTCCTGCACTTCACCAGTTTCCATCCGTATAAACAGAAACGGTCGATTGTGAAGGGGCAACTGGTGAGGGCAGGGAGAATGTGCAGTACTATGACAGATTTCACCATAGAATGTGAACTGTTGAAGGAAATGTTTAAGAACAGAGGGTATCCTGATCAATTGTTGTACGATCTAATTGAGGAAGTCACTAATAAAAGACTCAATGGTTTCTATAAACCTTTATTAATGCAAACCACCCTTAACCAGACTGATAACCACACTGACATTGAACTGGTAGGGTTGAATTTGAGTAATGAGGATACTGACGCAGTTATGTCCATAACAAAGGAAAGTGACTTTAGTTTAAGTTTCATAACTACGTTTAGCAGAAATTCTAAAGGAATTTCAGCTATAATCCGTAAAAACTGGCACTTTATCAATTCCAACTCTTACTTGGTAGATAAACTAGGAAGTATCCCTAGGATTATTTTTAGAAGGTCTACCAACCTTAAGGAATTGTTACAAAGGGATACATCACAATATGTATTCAACAAAAAGAGTGGGATGCAGCAATGTGGTTTTTGTAAGTATTGTGACAGGGTCAAAATAGGTGAAACTTTTACTGTTAGGGACAAAAAATACCTGATTCACTTTCCATTGAACTGTGAGAGCAGGTCCATTATATACATAGCGACGTGTAATTGTTGCAAGGCGTTTTACATCGGAAAGACGGACCGCAGGGTCCGCGACCGTATGTATGAGCATTTGTATGCCATTAGGAATAGTAAGAACGGTAACGCCTTGGCAAAACATGTTGAACAAAATCCAGGCCATGAATTTTCTTTCATGGCCATTGACCATGTGCCAGTGAAGATCAGGGGTGGTCCATTCCCACTGATTCTGGAAAACAGAGAGCTAGAATGGCAGTTACGACTGGATGCGTTTAGGCATCCAGGACTTAATAATAACTGCAACATCACACCTGTATTAAAACTAAGGAGTTATTTGAGATAAAATAAAATAATTGGGCACAGACATTCACGTGTATTACTTTTTTTGGATGTATTTACATGGCTAGGATAGGTTTAATTTGGGAAGGAAAAATGGTAAATATGGAAAATAACATATTACTGGACAATCAGAGTTGAGCATTGTTTCACAATATGCATCTCACTAAGGGTAGTGAGTACATATTTATTAGAATATGTGTACCTTGTATTTTAATGCTTTGGCAGGCAACTTTGGCAACACGAATAGTCACTTATATATTTTTTAGTTAAAAATTCTTTCGGTGCCAAGGATGTATTTTATATGTACATTATTTATAATGTTATTGTTTTTAACTGTTTTCTTAATTTATAATACATATTTCTTTAGTTCAATTTAAAAAATTTTTTTATGTGAGCTGGTTTTTCTACAAAATGTACAAAATTTGTTGCAGACTGTAAGCGCAGGGGCGCTAGTTTACTCAACAACATATGTAACAAATTTGAACTACTGGAAATTGAAATATGTCATTTCCTGGTTTTTGTATATTTATGTAGTGTTTTTGATCTGCATATTATTTTACCTCTGATGAAGCTACACATAACTGTAGCGAAAACGCTTATTTCACGATTTAATAAATTGCGTTAAGGTTTTCCGGTGGAGCTGTTTTTCTGACAAGGGGCCTCTTATTGGATTTTCACTTGTTTTTCTTCGTTTTTGTTGGTTCGTTTGTTTCATTAAGCATGCCAATGGCCAAATATGTGGCCATTGGCATGAAAAACTGTTGCAAAAATATGTTATATAACTTTTTTTTTCCACGGGATTTTGAGGTTTAACTGCAGCGCACACCCGCGCAAATGGGGTGCGCTACCTAAAACTAAAAACCGAAGCTTATAAGCCCACAATTGTGGGATTTATGTATTACATGGAATGTCAATGGAGGGACTTGCAGACCAAAAACAATATGGCCTCCGTTTAGTGGTTGTCAAGGGGGGGAAGCTCCGTGTAAGACATGTAACTAGTTATTACTAGGCAATCCTATGTAAATGAGGGTTACAATACTGAATCACACTGCCACATAGGTAATGAGCACTTTCTGAGTAGTGTAAGAGTTAGAGAAGGGGGAGGAACAGAGTAAGAGGTAGGTGACATCACGAGGGGGAAGGATAGATACAAATGTACCATATTGGAGGGCAATGTAAGGTGACAGATGACAGACAGACTTCAGGGAGGGAGGTGTGTCCCAACAGAACACTAGGAAAGTGAAGAAATTGAAGGTTTACGCTATCCCTACACTCAAAGTTTCTTGAAATACGTGCCTGCGCGCGTGTGCGCGCGTGTAAGGCAGGCTCAACATGTGGGAGCGTGTTGCAAACCGTTTACAACGGTTTGCGCGGGCGTGCACGTGTGGAAGGCAGTGTGCGTGCGTTTTAACATGAATCAGCCTAGTTCACACCGTGTAAGGATGTGTGCACGTGTGTAACAGCATGTAGGGATCTGTGCGTGCGTTTAAGTGACTGTGAGCGTGTTTAAGCTGGTGTGCACATTGCTCCCCTTCAGGAAACAGAGAGGAAACAGGAAACAACCAAAATGCACGGAAACTGACAGAGGATACTGCTGGAGTTAATTGGTGGAAACAATTGGAAGCAGGCAATTATGCAGGCAGACTAGAAGCCCAACCCAGCACTTAAAACACTGCAAAGAGCAGTGCAGGGTGTTTCTCACAAGAGATACTGCAAGAAAGTAAGCTATCAGAATTGAAAACTGAAAAAAGCTGAACTCAGAGCAGAAATGCTAGGGGCTGCCATAGCTGTTATAATCAGGCAAAGGCGAATTGCTGAGGGTGGTGACAATGCAGATGCTGACAGACAACCCAGAGTGAGGAGAAGGAGAAGAGTATACAGGCCCAGGGTCACCTACCATGGGTTACATGAGCTGCAGATAGTAGAGTGCTACAGAGTGGACAGAGACCTTCTGCAGCAGATTGTTGAGCTGTGCAGCCACATCTCACACACAGAACCAACAGAGGGGAACCCATCCCAGTGGAAACCAAGGTATGTGTTTGCCTAAGAATACTAGCAACAGGTACCTTCCAGAGACCAGCTGGTGATATGATGGGGATATCACAGGCATCAGCCTCCAGGGTACTGCACCAGTTCCTGGATGCCATGTCAGCACATGTCGGTGATCATATATATGTCCCTAATGACCGTGAGGTTGTGGCCAGCAATATTCGTCTCTTCCAGCAAATAGCGGGATACCCTGAGGTGCTGGGTGCAATAGACTGCACGCACGTACGCATCAAAGCACCAGCTGGTGAGCGGGGTAGAGTCTACATTAACCGCAAGGGATACCCCTCCATCAACTGCCAGGTCGTGTGTGATGCCCAGGGCATAATAATGAATGTGTGTGCTGGCTGCCCTGGGAGCTACCACGATTCCCACATCTGGCATCTGGCGGAGCTGTACCAATCATTTGCCAGTGGGGACTTCCCACACGGACACCTAGTGAGGGATGCAGGTTATGCACTTGAGCCGTGGCTGATGACACCCATCAGAAATGCACACACACCTGAACAGGAACGCCATAATGAGGCACACGCACAAACACGTAATGTCATAGAGCGTGTGTTTGGGCTGCTCAAGTCACGGTTCCAGTGTCTGGACACATCTGGTGGAGCCTTGCAGTACACACCAACTACATGTACCCAAATGGTCATGATATGTGCTATGCTACATAATATGATCCTGCAGAAACAGCTGCAGCAGGACCAGCACAGGGCTGGGCCTAACATCCCCCCCACCATTGCCAAGGCCACCACAGGCAGAGGGTGACTCGGAGGAGGAACAACCTGACCTTGTCCTAGTAGGCAGAAGGAGGCGTGCCCAGTATGCCCTGGCCTTGGCAAAGAGGCAACGCATAGCACATACACTTGGTCAGTAGGAACACTGGGACTGATACCCGCTCTGACTCACTCATATAGTAACAGGGATGCCTAACATGACACAACCTGCTTCCAAACATGTACAGGGAGTGTAGTATGTGCATCCGACAGAGGCAGCCCTGCAGCACCACCTGAGGCATGAATGCCATGTGTTAAGTAATGTAATACCATGTACCATATGCACACCTGAGGACCCGACTAACATCCACCCTCACCAATCATAAACCACAAAAAACACAAACCTACCTCATAGGTACCACAAGGGATAGTAACCTAGATGTAATGCTACCCAATGCCAGAAGTATAAATGCGTGCAGTGTAAACGCACACAGTATAGAGAATGTAGATATCAGTGCTGTAATAGAAAACAGGGTCAAAGCCCACATCAGCACCCTGACACTACCAGGTCACACCTCTGTCCTAATAGCAGGAACAGCCCCAGGCCTACTCTGGCAATGTGAGTGTCAAACGAAATATTACTATCAACCTGGGTGCCCAGGTCCCTGATAACCTCTTCTGTGCTTAGAGGATTGCCACCTAGATGGGAACTAGGGGTAACCCTGTTGTTCCCGAAGGGTATGACTATGCATTGTTTAGTGTTTAACGTAAGGCCATGGCTCTGGCACCAGTTATCTGTGTCTATGAGAGCCTTCTGAAGGATGTCTGTGTCAGATGGGTTTCCAACTATGGTTCCCAGTTTGCAGTCATCTTCAAACTTTGTCAACCATAATCCTCCTGTGTTTGCTTGTACTTCTGAAAAGTAGATGCTGAACAAAAGTGGGCCCAGGACTGAGCCCTGTGGGACACCACTTGTGACAGCTCTGGAGTGTGACATGGCACCAGCAACTTTGACCCTGTGTGTTCTGTCACTTAGCCAGTTTGCAACCCATCCTGTGATGTATGGGTTCACATTTAAGCTGGTGATGTTTTCAATGATACCTGAGTGGGGTATTGTGTCGAAAGCCTTTGCCAGGTCAAGGTAGGCTGTGTGGACTGCCTTGCCCATGTCAATGGCCTGGGTGACTGTCTTGAAAAAGTCAACCAAGTTTAAAAGGCATGATCTGCCCTTGACAAAGCCAAACTGGATTGGATCCAATGTCTGCAAGTCCCCTATGTCTTCATTTATCATTCCCATTATGATCCTCTCCATAGCTTAGCAGACCAGGCTTGTCAAGCTGATGGGATGGTAGTTTCCGGGGTTGGTGGAGGCACCTCCTTTGTGAAGTGGGTCCACCATTGCTGTATGCCACTCCTTGGGCACATATCCTGAGGTGAGGCTAAGATTAAACAGCTGCCCTAACTGCAGGTGTAATTCCTCATTGAGTTCATGGAGCACACAACTGGGGACACCATCTGGTCCCATGGATAAAGTGTTTTCCGCCTTGGATAGAGCAGTTCTCCCCCCAGCATTGGAGATGTTTGGGGGGATACAATCCTCTGGTGTAGATACCCCTCCAGTTGGGGGGAGGGGGGGAGAAATCTGCACTGAACCTGTCAGCCAGTATGTTGGCAATGTCTGTAGGTTTAGTGATATTTACATCATTCCGAACTAATTCTGAGCATATCTGGGAGTTCCCTCCCAGGTGTCAAACATAGGTAAAAAAAGCCTCATGATTGTCCCTTGAGTCCTGAGTGGGTTTACTCTCAAAACTTGTCTTGGATGATTGTATGGGGGAACCCAGTGTTTTACTCATAATGAGCAGGGGTGTCTTCCCTTCTATGGATGTCGCTCTATCTTGTAGTAGCTCCTTCCTTTTGTTGTAGAGCTTGTTTATGGCTGGGATCCACCAGACTGGATGCTTGCCTGTGGTACAAAGAGTCTTTGTTTTGTTTGGGATTGCCTGATCCATGCAGTCCTGGAGGTGCTGGTAGAAGGCATTTGTAAGTGATACAGCGGCTTGGGTAATGGTGTCCGCTGGCTTGGGGGCGTTGAAAGAGACCACACCAGTCCTTAGAAATGTGAAGTCGGCATTTGAGAAGGTCTTCACTGTTTGTTTTTCTATCTGGGGTGTGGGTGGGATGTGGACTCCCACTGAGATTAGTTCATGATCTGATCTCACCAATGATGGGTATACTTCTGGTGTTGAACAGTGTGACCCCATGTTCATGATGATGAGTTCTAGTATGTTGTCTCCACTTGTGGGGATGGTGACCAGTTGTTCCATGGCATTTGAGTGTATGAACTCTTGGAACCTTTGGGTTAGAGTGTTGGGGCTTGATTAGTGATCCCAGTCTATATTTGGATAGTTGGAATCAGCCAGTATGATGGTGTTTGGAGATACATTTATCCCCTCCAGTGTTTTCAGGACAGCTGTGTGAGGTACCTGAGTTTGAGAGGGTGGCATGTAACATGCTACAAACTGCAGAGCAGTCTTGCCTACGGTTACTGGCACCTGGATGGTCTCCGATGCATCGTGTGTTGCCACCAACCTTGAGGTGAGGGTGTCCTTGATGAATATGGACACCCACCCTCCTTTCTTGGTGTTGTCTGGATTTTGGTGCCGGAACGCATGATATGAGGTAACACCCGATAGTGCCGGGGTGCTGTCAGAAGCCGTGAACCAGGTTTCAGGCACAGCACAGACATCAATGTGCTACATACTGAGAAGGGCGTTGAGTGTGTGCAGCTTGAGGGTGAGACCTCTGGCATTGAGCAGCATTACCCTTAGTGTCTTTCCTTTTCTGTGTTCTAGGGTGGTAGATGTAGAATCTGATTCTTGCATAAAAAAGGCACAATTGGGGTGGCAAGAGCATCAGCCGAAATCCGGAAGCCCAGGGGTGACAGGTGCAAGCCGTCCCTTGCAAATCAGCGTGGCCTGTCCAGCATGTCATCCCAGGCAGACAGACATTGGACCCCCTTTGAATGACACCATAGTTTAAGCAAATTAATACAGCTGATCATCTTGTCTCTGTTTATGTGGCATCATACTTGGTGAAGGTAGGATACTGCTCAAGGTCAGGGTCATACCTGCCTGGCCTACATAATCAGAGGGATCCTCTATGTCTCTTTCCATGTAGTCCAGGGAGGTACATCTCAGGTCGTTCACACCAGCATGGATAATGACTGGGTCAGACTTGTACTTGCAGTTGAGTGACCTGAGTGCTTGCATTATGTGGTGGATTCCAGTGCCCGATAGGCAGCTTACTGTGACCTCCTCCGTACTCGATCTGGTGAGCGGGATGTCAGTGTGTCTGACTATGGAGTCACCTATGACAAGTGTGTCTGGCATTGTGTTTGGTCTTAAGGGCTGTGACTGTTTGGCACACTGACTCTGTGGTCTATGTGTTGCATGTGCTGTGCCCTGTGGAGGCAGTTGTGTGGGTGTCTGCTGTGGTGGCCGCTGCTGTTTTGGTAGAATTCTGATCAGAGCCTCCGAGTATGTCCTTGTGTGTCTATGTGTATGATTTTAAGTTGTGATAGTGCTATGTGAGACTGGGTTTGTGATGTTTGTGGTTACCTTCACCTTCTCTCTGGTCTTGCTAGTCCTATGTTGAGAGAGCTCAGCCTCCACTTTGGCTATATAGTTACATCTCTCACATGTATGTGTGTTTTATGGGAGAAGGAGAGGGTTGTCAGTGTACATGAGGCAATTGTAACATTGCCTCAATATTCCCAGGTTCACCAGCTGAGCAGGAGAGGACACTAGCAACTGATCCCTAGACATGCTAGAAGGAATAGACAAAACAATGTTGGAATACAAGGAGATATCAAGCCCCCCAAACCACATCATAGTGCTTAACTGACAATACCTACACATACACCATAGTTTCATAGTGTCATAGTTTACTAGCAGGCTATCTGCCCTAGTGCATGTATATGCCTAGCCATAGTGATGTGGCTATTGCCACCCCTTATAGTGGTAATAAGTGTACAGAATAGATTCCGAATATTGTGCCTCTGACTTAGTAGTGACACATTATGACCCCCTTATGTAATTGAATAACATGACTGTGCCTCTGTCTAGTCTGTGCCTCTGTCTCATATGCAGTTGTCCAGATGTCTCTTGAAGAGAGTCAGTGAGGGACTCTGTCTAACATGAACTGGGATACTCTGCTAGAGTGTGAGATGCCTCTGAGTTATGACTCTGTCCCTCCAGCATGTCCTATACATGTATGTGCTGAGGTTCAAATCTTCAGCTCTCATGGTTCTGGTGGATTTGGATTGCTTGCAGTGGAGCATGTCCACCAAATCCTGATTGGACATGGTCTTGTATGTCAGGCATAGGTCACCTGTAAGTATGCAGTATGACACTGAATAAAGCTGGGTTTCCTCTATTCTGGAAGCATATGACATGTGTTGTAGACCCCTGATCTTCATGGTAAGGTACCTTTGGGGTCTCTCCAGCTGTTGCAAGTTCTGGGTGAGGTACATACCAAATGGGGCTTTGTATTCAATCATGGGCCTGATAAGGGAGAAGTATAGTGGTACAATGACCTCCTATGATCTGGATGGAAAACCCTCCATGATAAGGTGGGCAAGATAGAAAGTCTTTCTAACCACTTTGGCAACATGGGTGTCAAACGAGATGTCACTATCTACACGTGTCCCCAGGTGTCTGATTTGTTTTCTGTGCTCAGTGGGTTGCTGTCTATGTATTGATCTGTGGGTACTTTGTTCCTCCCAAAGGGGATGACTACACATCAGTTGCATTCAGTTTCAGGCCATGAGTCTGGCACCAGCTATCCGTCTTTGTGACGGCATTCTGTAGGATGTGTGTGCCGGCTGATGTATTCACTATGGTGCCTAGGTTGCAGTCATCTGCAAACTTTGTCAGCCACAACCCTCCTATGTTTGCTTTCACATCTGAAAAGTAAATACCAATTAAGAGGGGTCCCAGGACACATCCTTGTGGGACACCACCTGTGACTGGCTTTGAATCTGACAAGGCACCTGCAATGTTGACTTTATGGGTTCTGTTTCCTAGCCATTTTGCAACCTATCCTGTGACATATGGTGTTATATGTCAGCTGTTGAGCTTGTCTATGATGCCTGAGTGGGGTATTGTGTCACAGGCCTTAGCCAAGTGCAGGTAGGCTGTGTGGACTGTGTAGCCCTCATCAATGGCCCTACTGACAGTTTCATAGTAGTCAACTAGGTGCAAAAGGCAGGATCTGCCCTGTACAAAGCTGAACTGGGTGGGATCAAGGGTCTGTAGGTCAGCAATGTCTCTGTGTAAGAGCTCCATAATGACTCTTCCCATAGCTTTGCAGACAAGGCTGGTTAAGCTTGTGTGGTGGTAGTTGCCATGGTCTGTGGAGGCATCTCCTTTGTGGAGTGGGACCACTGTTGCCGTATGCCAGTGTTCAGGTACATATCCTGTAGCAAGGCTAAGGTTAAATAGCATTTGTATATACGGGTCCAGCTCCTTCTGGAGTTCACATAGCATGCAACCGGGGATACCATCAGGTCCCATTGATGCTGTGTACTTGTCTTTGCTGAGTGCGGCTCTCACATGGACATCCAAGATGACAGTGAGGTTACATACAGCTGTGATAACTATCTTCTTTTGGGGGTGAGGGAGGGGGTAAATCGCACTGAAGCTGTCCGCCGGAATGTTGCCAATATCTGTCAGGTCACTGGAATATATGTTGCTGTGTACCAACTCTGAGCATATCTGAGGGTTCCCAACCAGGTGTCTGACATAACTGAAGAAAGCAGTGTGGTTACCTTCATTGCCTTTGGTGATTTATGTCCCCAAGTTGACCTTGCATGTCTTTATGAGATAATGTAGCTTTCCACTAGTGCTAATCACAGCTGTCTTCCCTTTTGGAGATGTAGCTCTGTCTTGCATTAGTATCCCTCATCTGTTATACAGTTTGTTTATGGCTGGGGTCCACCAGACAGGCCACTTTCCCTTTGTGGAGATGGTCCTGTTTTTATTTGTGATTGCATAGTCCATGCTTTCTGACATCTAGCTAAGGGGAGGTCATTGTGGTTCTGCAGTTATCTTTCATCAGCATTAGAAATGACCACAACAGTCCCTGTGGGGTGTACCTCATGCAGACACATCCAGCAACTGTAAAGTCCACAACAGTACCTCACCAGGAGTATGAAAGAGCTGGAACACATGTAATGTGTTGCCTGATTAAACAGAGTGCAGCTCCACACACTGCCATGCTGTCCACCCAGACGCAAGCTGTGCCTGATGTAGAAAGCCATGTCCAAGCTGGAATCAATGCACATGCTGCACCTTGTACAATCTGAATAGCAGGGAGCTATGCACATGAGGGACCTGAACCCCAGCACTGACATACATAGGACAGGCTGTACTGCATTATCCATAACACAGAAGCCACCCCACGCATGAGTAAACTACCAGTACAGGTTATCCGTAGAGTCACTCGTTGATTCCCCTCAACAGGAATCCTAATGAGTGGATGGGAGATGGTAGGTTTACCCTGAGTATCAATGTTATGTCACAGGTAGACAGAGGCACAGTATACTAAACAAGACATATGTCATGGCAAACTACACTTACAATGTGTTGACGGACAAACACACTCTCCGACTAGCATTAGAAATGGCCTAGGGCACATCGGTAGTGTTTGCCAATGTACACCCATGTTGTGGAATACACTACTGATGTTGGATGAGGCTGTTGTAAGTAGTTCACATCTGAACATAATGCAACATGGTCAGATAGGTTCATAGGTACATAGGTTTATACTAGGCTATCTTCCCTAAGGCAGGTATAAGCCTAGCCCAGAGTTTGTTGGCGTACACCACCCCTTATATGGAAACAGTACTGTGCCCATTATTATGTCGTGTCTCTCTCCAGCAGTGACACAGTGATGATCCCCGGGTTAACCGTATGACCTTCCATCCACAGGTCAAGATACCTCTTGAACACAGCCAGCAAGGTGCTCTGCCTCACATGGACCGGGATTGTACTCCACAGCATAGGGAGTCTCCGAGTGATAACTCCATCCCTCCAACATGTCCAACGTACATCCATGCTAAGGTGTAAGTCACTTGCACTAGTGATTCAGGTGGATCTGCTGATTCTGAGGTGGAGCATGTCCATTAATCCCTGTTTGGACATGGCCTTGCATGTCAGGCACATGTCACCTCTAAGCAGATGGTATGTGACTGAATAGAGCGGGAGTGTCTTCAATCTGGCAGCATATGACAGATGTTGGGGTTCCTTTATCCTTTAGGTGGGGGACATTCAGGGTGTCTCCAATTGCTGCAGATGTTGGGTGAGATACATCCAGAATAGGGCATTCTACTCGATCACCGGTCTGATAAGTGAAGAGTACAGGTGAACAATGACCCACTAGATCTGGATGTGAATCCCATCCTGATCAGGTGAGCAATGTAGAAGGTCTTTCTAGCCACTTTAGCAACGTGAGTGTCAGAAGAACGGCGACTGTCAACCTGGGTCCCCAGGTCCATGATAACCTCCTCTGTGCTTAGAGGATTGCCACCTATATGGTAGCTTGGGGTTACCTTGCTTTTCCCGAAGGGTATGTCTACACATGTTGTGCACTTTGACTTCAGGCCATGGCTCTGGCACCAGCTATCAGTTACCGTGAGTCCCTTCTGAAGGATATCCGTGTCTGATGCACTGTCCACTATGGTGCCCAGTGTGCAGTCATCTGCAAACGTTGTCAGCCAAAGTCCTCCCATGTTGGCCTGTACTTCTGAGAAGTACATGACAAACAATAGGGGGCCAAGGACTGAGCCCTGTGTGACACCACCTGTGACCAGCCTGGAGTCTAACATAGTGCCAGCAACTCTAACCCTGTGGGTCCCATCCTTAAGCCAGTTTGCAACCCATCTTGTGACATATGGGTTTACATTTCAGTTGGTATGGTTTTCCACAATACCTGAGTGGGGTATTGTGTTGAAAGTGTTTGCAAGGCCAAGGTAAGCTGTATGGACTGCCTTTCCCTCAACAATGGCCTAAGTGACCGTTTTGAAGATGTCAACCGAGTACAAAAGGCATGATCTGCCCTTGACCAAGCCAAACTGGGATGGGTACAATGTCTGCATGTCCCCTATATCTTTGTTTATGAGCTCAATTATGATCCTCTCCATAGCTTTGCAGACTAGACTTGTTAAGCTTATGGGGCAGTAATTACCAGGGTCCGTAGAAGCACCGCCTTTGTGCAGATGTGCACAACTGGACCCTAACCAGGCTGTTGTGCACACTATGGAAATGTAAAGCAGTGATAGGACTAAAGCCCAGGATACTGACCACCACAGTGAAAGTACTGAACCACTACACTATACAGTACTACAGTGTTAGGTCAGTATGAACGGATGTTGACAATTGTGTGCAAAGTATCCCATGCAAAACCTGCAGGCACAGTATACTCCCTGTTGTGTTCACACAAAAAGCATTTGGACAGTAACTACACAACATGGCACAGAACACACAACCATAAACTGGTATTTGTTGAAGGTCACACTCATCCACAAATGTGATGGGCTGCAGAGTTCAACATATGGAAAGCCCACACTGGGCATGCTCACACACTTAGATAAATGAGACATCTTTCACACAACATGCCATGGGAAAGCTGAACTGGGCATGCTCACACACTTGTCCAAATGTTACTCTTAGCAACTGTGAAAACACACCAGAGGATGCTCATTCCCCTTTCTAGACACTGATCATGTAAGCACCCTATAAGTATATCAGGAGAAAGAGAGTCTCCCAGTAATCCGAATAGCACGCTCCGCTAATGCGTCTGTCTGTAGTGTCATAACATAGTTAGGTAGCGGTTTGAATCTGGCAAGTGTGTGTGAAGGGGTGTAAGTGTGTATGAAAGGAACATCCCTTTTGGCAACTGGGAAAACACACCACAGGATGCTCATTCCACTTTCTAAACTCTGATGATGTCAGCACCCTATAAGTATATCAGGGGAAAGAAAATCTCCCAGTAACGCGAATAGCCCACTCTGCTAATGCATCCGTCTCTAGTGTCATAACATAGTTAGGTAGGAGTTTGAATCCAGCAAGTGGCAATTGTGTTTGAAGGGGGGTAAGTGTGTGTGTATGAAAACAACATCCCTTTTGGCAACTGGGAAAACACACCACAGGATGCTCATTCCACTTTCTAAACTCTGATGATGTCAGCACCCTATAAGTATATCAGGGGAAAGGAAATCTCCCAGTAATGTGAATAGCGCGCTGTGCTAATGCGTCCATTTCTAATGTCATAACATACTTAGGTAGGGGTTTGAATCCAGCAAGTGTGTGTGTGAAGGGGGGGGTTAAGTGTGTCTGACTGAAATATCTCTTTTGGCAACTGGGAAAACACACTACAGGATGCATATACCCCTTTCTAAACGATATCACAATTATGTATGGCTTTTGATTACAGACATGCCACGTGTGTTTTGCCCACACAGAATGCCCATGTGTGCGGGTTGTCCCTCACAATAATGCATGACATTGATTAAACCAGTTATGGCAATGCACACATGATGTATGTGTGTGCCAAATACACATATGTACCTGTGACCTTCAATAGTTACCATGCGTGATGCCTGCCACATGTGAATACATGGTATTTGCACAGGGTAACATTATGACTGTGGTCTTCTGTGCAGGTGCTGCATGTGGGATGTGTATATACAGTGTGAGATGTAGATGCTATCAGCCTAGTAGTGAGGGATGCACACCTGGTCTGGGGCATATAGTCTACCTGTTGTTGATGTACAGGTGCTGCATGTTTTCACCTGTTCTGGGAGTGGTAAGACGTTATTCCATAGCAATGCAGTGACTGCATGCTAAGAACCGTTCAGCTAGGGTGTTGTAGCTACACTAATTCATTAGCATTCAGTAATATGTCAGAATCCCTGGTGAGGGTCTGATGCCAACCAAGGTCAGGGTTCTACCAGCCTGTGTCACTTGCTCAGTGATCCCTTCCATGTTCCTTATCATGTATCCCAGTGAGGGACATCCCACATCAGCTGTGGTGGCATGGACAATGACTGAGTCATATGTGTCCATGCATCTGACTGACCTGTATGCTTGTGTTATGTAGTGGACCACAGTGCCCCATGAGCATATCACTGTGACCTACACCTTGTCCAGCCTGGTGAGCATGTTCTCACTGTACTGGACAATAAAAGTACCTAACACAACTGCGGCAGTAGTGTTGTATAGCTGTACAGACTGTGCTTGTTTGGCACACAGGATTTGTGTGCTATGTGTTATGTGTGCTGTGTGCAGGCCTAATGTATGCCTGTGTGCCAGCTGCAGAGATGTCTGCCAGTCATGCAGGATGCTATCCTTAGGCTCCACAACTGGCTCGGTGTGTTTCCATGCTTGTATTGCTGTCCGTGTAGGTCCACATCAGATTGGTATTGCTGTCACTGTAGTATTTCATGCCACCCGACAGGTTATGCCAGTACTGGGTTCAGAGTGCTTAGTCCACAGTTTGGCCATGTGTTTCCATCTCATACATGTGTTGTACATCCATGGGTAGGGGATAGGGTTGACTGTGTACATGTGGCAGCTGTGACATTACTACATGACACACATATTCCACAACTGTACCATAGAGGTGACTGACAACTGACCTTTGCACATGCTACCATAGTATTGAGATTGCATTGGTGATTAACAGCACATAGGGCCAATGGTGAACAAGATACATAGGTCCATAGGTTCATACAGGGATGTCTGCCCAGGGCATGTATCCACCTAGCCAGAATGTGTGTGGCTTTCAACATGCATTGTAAATCTGTCTTGCTATGCCCTTTTCCAAGGTTAGTATACTGTGCCTCTCTCTCACAGTGACACATAAGTGATACCCAGGGTAACCCTACAATGTCACATCCAGTCATTAATATCACTCTTGAAGATAGTCACTGAGTCACTCTGCCTAACCTCTATTGGGATAATATTCAAGAATGAAGGGAGCCTCTGAGTTGTGAATGTGCTCCTCCAGCATGTCCTATGTATATCACTCCTGAGGTTCAAGTCTTTCCAGCGTGTATCCTGATGGGATCTGGATATTCTGAGGTGCAGCATGGCCATTAAGTGAGGGTTTGACATGGCTTTATATGTCAGGCACAGATTGCCTATGAAGAGGCAGTATGCCACTGAGTAGAGCTGCTGTTTCTTTAACCAGTCAGTATGTGGCATCTGTTTGAGCCCTTTGATCCTCTTGTCGAGGTACGTATGTGTTATTTCCAGTTGCTGCAGGTGTCTGGTAAGGTGCATGCCGACAGGTTCATCATAGTCAATTATGGGCATGATGAGGGATGAGTAAAGGGGCACAATGTCCTCCCCTGATCTACATGTGGATCCCATCATGATGATGTGGCCCATATAACATGTTTTCCTAACCACTTTGTCCATGTTGTTGTCAAAAGGTAGAATGCTATCAACCTGTGTACCCCAAGGTCCATAATTCCTTCGTCTGCACTTAATGGATTAACACATATGTGGTGCTTTGTGGTCACTTTGTGTTTGACAAAGGGGATGACTATACGCTTTCTGTCATTCACCTTGAGGCCATGGCTGTGGCACAAGTCGTGTGTTTGCAAGAGGCCCTTTTGGAGGATGCGTGTGTTAGCTGGAGAGTTGATTATGGCGTCCGGTTTGCAGTCACCTGCGACTTGCTCAGCCACAGTACTTCCATGTTGGCCTGTACCTATGATAAATATATAATGAACATGACAGCTCCCAGGGCTAAGCCTTGTGGGACACCACTTGTACCAGGTTGGAGGCTGACATGGCTCCAGCAATTCTAGCCATTTGTGTTCTGCCCTTGAGCCACTGTGCAATAACCATAGTGACATAGGGGTTAATATGTACACTGGTGAGCTTCCCTAGAATGCACAAGTGGGGTATTGTATCAAAGGCTTATGCAAGGTCCAGGTAGGCTGTGTAGACCTCCTTCCCCTTGACAGTGGCCTTGGTGACTGTTTCAAAGAAATCAAACAGGTTTGAGAGGCAGGATCGGCCATTAACAAAGCCAAACTGTGTATGGTGACATGTCTGTAGGTCCACAATATCTAGATATGTGAGGTTCATGATGATCCTTGCCATAGCTTTGCAGACAAAGCTAGTCATACATATGGGGTGAATAGTGTCCAGGATCCGTGAAGGCACCACCTGAATGTAGAGGGACCACTGTTGCTGTACGCCACTCTTTGGCCACATATCGTGTAGTAAGGCTGGGATTGAACAGTAGTGTTATGTCTGGGTGTAGCTCTTCTTGTGGTTCATGTAGGACACAGCCTGGGACACTGTCTGGTCCCATTGATGCAGTGTTTATTGCTTTGGGAAGGGCATTTCTTACTTGAGCATCTGTGATGTCTGGGGGGGGCAGCACTCTGCCGCGAGACATATTTGCCCTTTTGGTGTGGTGGGGGGGAGAAGGCAGCAGTGAACCTGTCCACTAGGATGATGGCAATGTCTGTGTGTTTTGTATTTCGTGTGACATCTTGGATTACCTCTGAGCATATCTGGGTAGTACCACCCAGGTTCCTAACATAACTACAGAAAGCCTTGTGATTATCCTCAGTGGCTTGTGGAATCATCTCTCAAAGATGGCCTTAAACAATCGTATGGGTGCCTGTAGTTGTCTTCCAATACTCATCAGTGATGCCTTCACATTTTGGGAGTTTGTTGTATCATGTAGTGGCGTCATCCTTCTATTATATAGTGTGTTCATGGCTGGTGTCCGGCACACAGGATGTCTGCCTTTGGAGAATTGGGTCATGCTTTCATATGTGGTTTCGTGATCCATGCATTCCTGAATGTGTCCATAGAATGCCTTTATACAGGTATCTGCAGTCTGGTCCATATTTTCAACAGGCCTGGGGCCTTTGAAGGTTTCCACATCATTTATGAGGGGTGTGAACTTGCTTTACATGAGCTGTTGACAGACATGCCGCCCTCCAGACTGAGCAAGGTGAGGGTCACATTTAGCTACCTGTCGGGTGATAGAATGTGCCACATAACACAGGCACACAGGTCACTCCACAGCAAGTACAATTATGAGGCAGTCATTGTCCATGCTGGTGCAAACAACCTGAGACGTACCTCCCTGGACCACATGGAAAGAGACACAGAGGAGCTCTTACAGCACCCTCTCAAACTCAGGACTCCCACACAGCCTTCATGCTCACACATGCTCTGCAAACACCATCATACTGGGTGACGTCAGCTACCCAAACATAGACTGTGAACATTACACAAGCCACAATACCCAAGCTCTAGGGTTCCCATAGATCAGACATTTTTTAGCTATGGAACAGGTAATCAACCTTCCCACAGGAGGGGCAGATATACTAGACCTGATCATCACAAACATGAGTACAAAATGCTCACTACTGGGTGTATATCCCTCATTGTTGCAATCAAACCATATACTAATCACATTGGAGTACTGGATCCCTCACATATGCAAACCTCGAACACATCGATGTGTGTGTGGGAAATGCCCCTATTAGCAACTGTGACAGTACAGTACAGGATGCAGATCCTCCCTTTGAAACACTGATGATGTCAGGACTCTATAACTATATTACCTGTATTATAGTCCTCCAGTAATTCGTACAGCGCGCTCTGCTAATGCGTCTTTCTCCAGTGTCGTAACATAGTTAGATAGGGGTTTGAATCCTGCAAAGGGAATGTATGTGTGTTAGAATGAGTGGGGTTTATGTGTGTGCATTAGGCTGGGAGGGATAAGTGCCTTTTGCCAACTGGGAGAACACACTACAGGGTGCACATCCCTCCTCCTACACACAGATGATGTCAGCACCCTCTAAGTACAGCATTAGAAAGAATTTCTCCAGCTACTGCAAATAGCACACTCTGCTAATGTGTCTGCTTCTACTGTCATAACACAGTTAGGTATGGGTTTGAATCTTGCAAATGGAAAGTATGTGTTTTACTGTGGGTGGGGTTAGTGTGTGTGCACAATGATGGGGGTGGGATGTGGCTTTTACCACATGGGGCTATGCACTGCAGGGTGCACATTACCCTTAACAAGCAGTGATGTTGACAGCACCCTATACAAACAAAACTACAAAAGAGAAGGTGGTGGTACCAATAACAAATGTAAGGTAACACTTCTTCAAGTAATGTCCACAAAACGAAGTAGGATAATCAAACAATTATTTTATTCTATACAAACAACATGACAACAGACAACTGCCAGTACTCAGTATAGTGTTACATGCTACTGTAACATGCACATGTACCAGAATATACCTAGATAGTGTTTTGAAGCCTGAATGTGGCAAGTGTGTGGATGTGGGATGTGTCTGTGTGTGCATTTCCATATGGGAAACATGTTTGATGTGGCAATCAGGGTACCACAGTACCTGATGCACATTACACCTTTGAACTGATGAGGTTGCCTGCACCCTGTGAGTACAGGTAGAGAAGAGGAAGTCGGTAGTAAACAACATAGTGCACTTCTCAAATGTGTACCTGTCATGTATCGACAGCTACTCATGTAGGGTAATAAATAATGGGAATGGCAGGTGAGCGTGTGCATGTGTGTGGGTAGCAGGGTGTGTATAAATGCATGTGTGACAGAACAGATACATATAGCTGAATCTACATAAAAGCACATGATGCGCATTCCCATAGTCAATGTTAGCATGTGATGGTGTGCAGCTGGTACACTTTGGTAAGTAGTATGGGTGCAGATAACAATTGAGGACATTCATACAGTTACTGCAGCAGGACTGCTGGGATATACACACAATCATAGTGGAACAGTGAACAGTTACCAACATGTTACTACTTATACACATCTATGTAGTCACCCTGTGCATCAGCAACGTGTTTACCTTTTCCTGCACCAATGTTGTAGTATGCAGGAGGTGGCACAGTGTCATCATATGCACAGGGTGTGGGTTAGGTATGCCCAAGCCAGCCACTGGTAACACCAATTGACATGTGTGTGTATGTGTGTTTGTGAGGGGCAGCAGTACAGGGTGGACCAGTGTTGGTGCAGTGTGTGTGTGTATGTGTTTGCCCTAGGTGTTAGGTTTCTGCATGTGTGTAAGCATGCACACAGTCCCACATAATGGCTGCCATGTACAGGGTTTTGTGGACAGCCACAGACTGCACCTGTCAGGTCATCCAGATCAGTGTCTGTGGGCACGGACACGGTACCTGTGCCTGGCAGGGGTGCTATGGGCCGTATCCGGTACTAACCCAGACTGGGTACTGTCGTCAGAAGCAGGGGTGTGTTGACTGGACACAGTTCCCTGTTGGGACTGTCCAGAGCCACGTGCACATGGTCTCCTGGGGCGTCTTGATGACAGCACAGACCCAGCATTGCTGGGGCTGGTGCTGGCACTTGAGGTGCGTGAGTGGGCCTGTTGTCGTCCGCGGCCACTGCCAGCTGGTGCTGTTGCTGGCATACGGCCACATCAACGTCGCAAACGCACACCATCACCCTGGCCCATGGGCATCTGGTTGTGGAGCAGCTGTTCTATGCCCCCACAACGTCTGTCAATGACATCTGTGAAGTTACGGATAGCATTCGCAACGTCACGCATGCCATCTGTCATGGCTGTGCGACATGCTCTCAGCTCCCTCAGACCCTGTCTGGTGTACCTTTCCATACATGCCTGTGCCTGCATGACAGTTCGAAACATAGTGGAGGTTAACATACCTCCTTGGGCACGTCGGCCAGAGGCAGTACGGCCACGGATGCCCCCACGAGAACCCATGGGCGACTGTCTGCGTGGTACCATTGGAGGACCCTGCTCATGGCTGCCTTGTGGGGATGCATGTACCACAGGTACCACATTACCCTGATCTATGCCCACTGCAGACTGTCCATCACCTAGGGACAATGGTGACAAAGGATGTAACGGCAGGATGACTGTGCGCATTGACGGGGTTGACAGCTGTGTACTGTCAATTGGCTGACCAATGGTGGACCCAGACACACATTCCTGCACCATTACAGACATTTCATCATCATCAGTACCTGGGGCACAAGATTCAGGTTCCCTGCTGCAGGTCACCAGAGCAGCACCAGAACCTACGGGAGGAAAACAGGGAACACAGATTACAGTCTCAACACATATTTGACAGAGATGCACTTCAATACTAATGCACACATTCAGAAATGGACACATGCACTCATGGACACTAACACACATGCACACATGGGCACAGGCATACTCGCACACATGCACACCCCACAGTAAACACACACATCAGTACCGTGTTACACTACTCTTAATTTTGTACAACTGGATATTGCAGGTATTATTAAACACACTCACCAGCATGTCTACTACAGAGTTACACTACTCTTACTAGTATTATAAATTGTTTTTCAGGTAATGTTAAACACACTCACCAGCATGTATGGCCTGCCTCGTTGCTAGATGGGAGGGACCTGGAAGTGTGAAGAGAGTAATGTCAGTGGGCACAAGTGTGCCATTTGTTTTGCACATGATACAGTACAGTAGTACACTAGTTCCCTTATACACATCAGCTGCTCATAATGTCTGTATCACACATGCACAATTACATATCATGATGACAGATACATACCACATGCACACCTTATGCGTGCATGAAGTAACAGTGTACAGAACAGTCATATGTACATACCAGGAGTTAACTCTAATCTCACCCTTACCTCTCTTCAAACAACAACTCAAACTGTACTTCCAAAACCACTGGCTTTGTTCTTGTTGGACTCCAGGCTAACATCCCTCTCCCCACCCTCTCTTTACCTTTAACCCCTCATTGTGCATAAAAACGAGCTTCTACCCTGTTTCTTTCAACTTGATGTCCTTCTATGCTCTGACCTACTTCTCCCATCCCTCCCACCTCCTCTTGACTGTCTTCCTTCTTTTCCTCACTTCCCTTCTTGACTCCTGCCTCTTCCCTATTATTTTATCTTTCATACTCCTTCTACTTCTCTACCCTTCTGAGCTTTAACTATTATCTATATGGCTTTTGCCTTATTGCATAACCGTTATGCTTTAGGTAGAATTGCTTTGAAACCGACAGTACATTGTGTATGACTTTAAACTGTTTGAGTTCCTTAAATGTATGTTGATTTAATTAACAGGCTGGTGTATATTTCTATTATATTGGCTGTTTGTATTAACAACTTGTCTGTCTGCCTTTATTATGTTATGTGTGGAGCTTTTCTCCCCAGGCCTCTACTGAAAATGGACATATATCCAGCTAGACTATCTTGGTCAACAAATGTAAAAGTAATAACAATAAATAAATATGGCATCTTACCTGCACGCTCGGTGTCTTGCTGCTGTGTGGATCCAACCTCCATCATGATGCATGACTGTTGCTGTTGTTGTTCTGGGGCTGGATCCACAACACTTAGCAGTAGCCCCTCCTGTCTGGTGAGGGGGGGATGTGTGGCCACCCCCCCACCTGTGGCAACCTGTTGCCTGCGGATATCTGCAGCACACTGGCGGACATTTCTAATCAAATCACTGCAGTGATGTCTCACCTGCTCATATGTCCTACCATGCATGCCAACATCATTTATCCTGCTAACTAGGTTTTGCCACAGTGCAGACCTCTCCTGCTGATTCTGGGTGGTGCGTGAGAACAGGATGGCATAGTCACGCACCAGGCTCTGGTGAATCACTTCATCCTCTGCAGCAGAATATGTGGGGTTCCTTTTTGGAGCCATGTTAACCTGGAAAGGTACACAAACAGGTTATCAGCATAGTATCTCAGCAATACATGGTACACATTCTATACAGGGAGTATTAAATTGTACTTATTACTGCTTGGTTGTAACTTGATTACAGTGTAGCTATCATTCTAAGTCATTTGGACTAAGCACTTGGCCTTCAGACCAGTTGTTTTACATTAGGGAGGTTTGTGGCAAGCACTGTGGTGGCAGGACACATATCTTTCATCCGTTGAAGTTGGGAACTGCTGATTGAGGGCCCAGTGTACAAGTGTATTAGTTCTGGTATAGGCAGTTGGCCTTCGGGCCAGTTATTTAACATTAACAAGGTTTGTGGTCTGCACTCGTGTGTGACAATAGGCTGTACTCTGCCATTCATAGCTGGGGACATCTGGTTTCAGGTTTATAGTGCCTGCATATTTGAGCTGTATCTTACTGACATTGCTACACCTTGTTTGCTGTAGCAAACACTACATCCAGGCCTCCTGGATCTACCTTTGTTTATATGCTTGTTATTTGTTAGCTTGTTATTTCACTGGTATGCTACTTCCACATAATACACAGCTTCTCAACACTTCTGTGACTCACTACTGATATCTGCATTGCTTACTGTACGTATTTCCATGTTACACATGACAGCAAGTGACTGCTTGTCATTGTTGCATTTACTTAATTGTGACACATTGCACTTAGGTTACCTGGCACTTGCTCACTGACGCTTTTATATCAGTCAGCAGTAGTAGGTAATATCAGTACACCCTCACTCCCCACTGGACCTTGTTTTCAATTATTACAGAATTCACAATAGTATTCTAGCATGTCCAAAGGTCAGTTGTCAGTCTCCTCCCCAGTCCAGCTGGTGAGTGTGGTACTCCAGAGACAATGTTAGAACAGCTGCATGTACACAGGCAACCCCCTCCTCCTAACAACAAATTCAAACTCATGTGAGTGATGCAACCATATACCAAACTGGAGGCTAGGCTCTGTCTACTCAATACCGCCATAACCAGTCAGGTGGCAAAGGAAACCACACTCACTACACTTCCAGTCTCACATAGACCTACCACGACAGCAGAACTAACACATGATCACACATGAACATACTTGTAGGCTCAGACTACAGGTCTGCCTATGCAGCAGAGACCTCCTAAGCAGACACTCAGGCAACCACTACCATGGAAACAAACACGTGCAACACATATCACACAAAGCCAATGTGCTGAACACGCACAGCCATTAACAGCAAACAACACACCTCATACACCTGTACTAGGTGCCTCTATCATCAGGCACACTGACATCATGTTCACCAGGCTTAACGAGGTGAGGGTCACGGTGTGCAGCCTGTTGGGCACTATGACCTGCCACATAACACAAACACTCAGGTAACCCCAAGGCAAGTACAGGTATGACTCAGTCAATGTCCATGCTGGTGTGAATGACCTGACACATACCTCTCTGGACTACATGACATGAGACAGTACGGAGCTCTCTGAGCACGTAGGCCAAGACAGTTTGACCCTGACATTGAGTAGCATCCTACCCTCTCCAAGAACGATGCCACAATATCAAGGCACGATGATCCCTTCCAACAATTGACTGACATACTGGTGTCATTCACAGGTGTGCCAATGCCTGCCATCTTGGGGTGGTATGCTTTGCTAGGGACAGCTTGCACCTGTCACCCCTGTCCTATTGGAATTTGGCGGAGCCTCTTGCTACACCCATAGTGCCTGCATTAGGCAAGGCTCATAAGGCAAACCCACATCCATTTGTATCACAAAGGATGAGGAAGTAAGAGTGATGCTACTCAACACCGGAAGTCTAGACCTCAGGATGCACGCACTCAAAACCCTACTTAGCATTATGGACATCGATATCTGTGCAGTAACATAAACCTGTTTCAGGTTTCACAGGAGCACACCAGCACTACCAAGTTATAGCTGTTACCATTCTTGTCGGCCCCAACACTTGAACAAGGGAGGGGGAGTATCAATATTCAATGCAGATTCCCACGCCTCCACATTGGTGGCAAAGTACAGCATAGGTGTTAGGCCATTGAGTACAGAAGACGTAGTTGGGGACCTGGGGAAGAAACATGATAGCAGTCTGTCATTTGTCAACCACATGGCCAACGTGGATTGAAAGACATGTTATATAGCCCAGCTAATCATGAGGGATTCACATGTATGGCAGGGAGGTCATTGTGCCTCTTTACTCATCCATCATCAGGCCTATAATTGTGTACAATGCACCTTTTGGGATGTACCTAACCAGACACCTACAGCAACTGGTACAGGACAACAGTACCTCATCAAGAGGATGCAATGGCTCAAACAGATGTCATATGCTGCCCAGGTAAAGGAAATCCAGCTGGACTCAGTGGCATACTGCCTGTTCAGAGGCAATCTGTGCGTGCCATATACAGCCATGTCCTACCCAGCAGTAATGAACATGCTGCACCTCAGGTAATCAGAGTCCCACACAGCCACATGCTCAGGAGACCTGAACCTCAGCACTGACATACATGGACATGCTGGAGGGGCATATTCCTAACCAAGAAGCTCCCTTCACTCTGTAATGAGCTCACACTACAGGTTAGGCAGAGTCCCTCATTGACTCTCTTCCATAGGAATCTGGATGAGTGGATGGAGATCATAGTTGTACCCCAGGTATCACTTCTATGTCACTGTTAGACAGAGGCACAGTATGCTAACGTCGGACAAGGGCATAGCAGCATAACTTGTAATTGGGTGGCAAAAGACAAACACATTCTACTAGGCTTATCAATGCCCTAGGGCAAATAGCCTAGTATGAACCTATGAACATGTGTGTACTGGTATAGTACTTCTGCCATATGTTGCATGTGTGTGTGTTGTGGGGGATGCACAGGTAATGGACAGATATTTCTGCACAGGCGACACGTCTGACACACTCTGGGTGTTCATCCCTACATACTGGATGTGTGTTGCCATCCAACCCTGTGATGTGGACACACATTACTCAGCATGGATATACATATCCCAACAACACCACAAGCACAGTACACTAGCTTGCTATGTATGCATGTAATTACACAGTTATTCACTAGTTATGACTGTGATGCTATCCATGCAGCCCATTGGGCCAGTGGAAGCCACAACACACACTGCCGGCCCCTTTGCATATGCTTACCACAGACATCCCACATACTGCATGTACTGTGCACACACATATCTAACCCAGAACATCTGCACACCACTTATTAATCCTGTCCAGTGGACTACAGATACAGGCACATTGTATAACAATAGCAGGAGGCTACTGCAGCACAGGGCAGATTCACATGAAGGCAAGGCATCTGTGGTCAGCAGTGTTAAGATGCTTCACATTCACCAAATGCACAGATATTGGCAACATTGTTGCAGACAGTTTAGGTGCAGGTACCCCCCCCATTCTCCTACACATGTGGTATTAGTTATCCCAGATGACTGTAACCTCCCTATCCTCTCACATGTCCAGGTGAGGGCCACCCTCAACATTGCAGAACACATAGCATCACTGTTACGAAATGGTATCCCTGGATGTGTGCTACGTTCACCCCCGGAGGACATAGCACCACATGACAGACTGATATTAATCCCTGGCCATACTACAGGATATGTACCTGAACAGTGCCATACATACACAGTGTCCCACACCAATGAGGAGTAACCTCTACTGACCCTGGTAACTACTGCATCATATGCACAACTGGCCTTGTGTTCTAAGCTATGGAAGTTTTAAGTATGGGCAACATGTACAGCAATATTACATATGTATATATTTCAGGACTATGTACACACAACCTATCTCATGGACATACCTATAGATAGTGAACTATGATACATTTGAGGTGTCACAGTAAACACAGTATTAACCTGCTACTTTGCATTACCTGTGTTTGTGGCAGCTGTTGCTGTGTCAGTGGTGCTGCTTGCTGCTTGCTGTTTTCTGCTGCTGCTGCTGGTTTTGCTGCTGGCAGTCTGTATATTTTCTTATTTCTGTCTCTCTCTCTCTCTCTTTCTCATTAGGTTTGTGCAATGACTGTATTGCATGTGTGGAGTGTGGGTACTGAATGCTTTTGTAGGTATCTGCATAGGCCCATGTGATGGCCTCTGCACCAATTGTAAGGCAGCATTGGCTAATTGCATACAGCCAGTTGTGTACTGATTGCATGTCTCACTGTGATTTCAGGACAGTGCTATAAAAAGGTATGTGAGATAGGTGTTGCCCTTTCAGATTGTAAGGGCGTGGACCATGCTGGTATGCTGTTGGAAAATGTTCTGTGAGTGTGAAGGTTAGTACATCTCTCATGCTTCATGCTGTGTTGTGAATTCAGGTTGCTGCATTTCTCCCACCTGTTCCCTGTAGTGAGTGTGTATGCATACTGACACCCACAACTATATTTATTATGTATTGCTATATATACATATGTGTACATATACATACTGTCATATATGTACATTAGCTGACAATATTGGGTACAAGCTAACAATTTTCAGGGCTGTTTCTGTTAACACACACTAGTATGGGAATCCAGTAATTGGGACAGTGAAAGTCTGTCTGACATGCTTAGGGTAGTACACATACTATATTGCCTTTATCTTCATTCCTACTATTACATGTTCCACTTATTTAGCACTATATTCCTGTATGAGAGTCATGTCTTGCTGGTAGGTCATACAGACTAGTGTTACAATGGTCTTGTGGTAGGGCCTACTAGTATGCTTGTATTTTGCTTTCAAATTGAGTACAGGGTCTATCAATCAAAGTGCTGGAGGCACCTTCCAGCAGTTAAGGGGTTAGTAGGTCTCACAGGAGTCAGGCTGTGTTGCAGATTCTGGCTGCTGCATTTATCTTCACTGTTTCCTGTAGTGAGTGTGTATGGATACTGACACCTACAACTATATTTCATATGTATTAATGTATATTTATATGTATGTATGTGTACATATACATACCTTCATATATGTACATTACCTTACATTATTATGTACAAGCTGACAATTAGCAGGGCTGTTTCTGTTGACACTGAACTAGTGTGGGAATCCAGTAATTCGGCCATTAAAACTCTACCTGAAATGCTTTGGGTAGTACACCTCCTATATTGCCTTTATATTGATTCCTACTATTACATGTTATATTTATTTTAGCACAATATTCTCATATAGCAGTCATGGCTTAGTCGTAGGTCATACAGACTAATGTTACCAAGGTCCTGGGTTTGAGACTGGCAGTGGGGATTTATTTTTCTTTCCAAACCTTCAAAATGAGTACAGGACCTGTCAATCAAAGTGCTGAAGCCACCTTTAAGCAGTTAAAAGGGTTAGTGGGTCTCAGAGGGGTCAGACTGTGTTGCAGATTCTGGCTGTTGCATTTATCTTCACTGTCTCCTGTAGTGAGTGTGTATGGATACTGACACCTATGACTATATTTCATATGTATTACTATATATTTATATATATGTATGTGTACATATACATACCTTCTTATGTGTACATTACCTTACATTATTATGTACAAGTGAACAATTAGTAGGGTTGTTTCTGTTAACACTGAACTAGTGTGGGAATCCAGTAATTCGGCCATTAAAACTCTACCTGAAATGCATTGGGTAGTACACCTCCTATATTGCCTTTATATTGATTCCTCCTATTACATGTTATATTTATTTTAGCACCATGTTCTTGTATGGCAGTCATGGCTTAGTGGTAGGTCATACAGACTAATGTTACCAAGGTCCTGGGTTCGAGACTGGCAGTGGGAATTTATTTTTCTTTCCAGGTTTTCAAAATGAGTACAGGACCTGTCAATCAAAGTGCCATAAAGGCACTTTTAAGCACTTAAAACCAGGTCTGCGCTCGTTTGCGCGGAGCTCACGCATGCACACTGGCAGTTAGCTTGTGGGAGCGGCGCGCAAACGGTGTGCACTGGGATAAACCTTAATTGGCTAGTGACACACATGTTAAGCTGAGCACAGCTAGTTACAAACAGTTTCAGCCTGTTAAACCGGTGCTTAGCAATGGGCATGCAGTTTGCAGCTTTTTAAACACTACGCAGCTACGGGCACTCTGTCTCACAGCAGCTTAGCTATCAGTACATTTCTAATTATTTTTATTATTGTGTTACTTCAGAATATATGCTCCATTTCATTCCATTTTACAAGAGGGTATACTTTTACATTTGTACAATACTGTCAGGGGCCTTTTTAGTGCTTATTTACAAAAAAAAAAAAAAAAAAGGTTGTTGTGTGGGCTTGAACCCTGCCTGCCTACTCTTAAGCTGGCAACTCTACCGCTAAGCTATTTCTTCTTGGCTTTCTTTGCATATTTAGTTCTCATATCCTTCTCCACTGCCTGCTAACTGCAATTGCGCTAGTAGCATCCCCGCGCACACGAGCGAACACAGTAGCACACATTTACGGGGTTTAAAAAAAATAAAACAGTTTTTATTTTCATTTTATAGCATCTGTTCACTTTGTACACTGATGGTCTGTGGGGGAATGTGTTGTGTAGTGTGTTTATTTACATTTCCATGGCCTCTCTCGTGGCTGTTTACTTTCAGCCATTCTACACTTCAGGGGGCGTGTCCGCATGCAGGGCTTAGCCTACGGACACGCCCCCTACTCTCTTACACGGACCGTGTAAGAGTTACAGTGTGATTCAGCATGCCTCATGCACCTCATGCATATGCATGACATGCTGACATCACACCGTTTAACTGCAGCCTCCGTGTAAGAGTTATAACTCTTACACGGAAGCTTCGTGAATCTGGCCCAATGTTTTTGTCTGGTGAGATTCTATCAATGATTTGAGTAAATTTATGGACATGTTAAATTGGATTCATGATGATTACCCCAAGGACAAACACCTAATTTCCAAAGTATGACATGGTTTCACTGAACACAACATTCAGCAAACTGAAAATAAATCTTTTTCTTGCCCTTGCACCCATCATAAGGGGGACATTCGGACACCCATGTGATGAACACATTTAGTTTGGCTGACTCAGTATTTTCAACTAAGCTACTTCATACATTTGGAACTCAGAGAAATGAGTAGAGTTGTTACATTCCCACTTGAATAAAAAGTGCAATAGTTATGAAATTTAATATCACTGGTCTTTCTAATATGGTTAACTATTTGAATGTGCATATAGATTTAAATAAAAATTGGATGTCCTCTAGAATGCATAGGAATTACAAAATATCCACAGGCCTACTGGAGCGGTCTATGTGGCCTTGTCCTCTTGCTGCAATAGGTGATACTACATGGAAAATGTTTCTACATATATATGAGCACTTGTCTGCCATCACGAGTAAGGACTGGAATAATGCTCTTTAAAAGCACTTGTTGAGTTCTAGTTTTAAGAACTTCACTTATTCTGCAGAAGATAATATAAGAAAGTAGACCCGAGAATAGGATTTTTAATGTCTGCTGAGACAGAAGATCAAGTGGAAGATGAGATTAGATACTAGTTGCCCACCTGACTTCAGTGATCATATCTGTATAGAAACATTTTGAAATTAAGGCCCTAGAAAGTTTTTTCTTGGCAAAGTTTTTATGTCACACTGTCCAAAAATTATCTTAGTTATTATTTTACATTTATTAATTGCACATAATATTTTATTTATACAGGCCGTTATCTCACATATAATTTTCTCATCACTTCTCTCAAATAGGTTCATATATTATTACAAGTTTCATTATCTTTAACAGCTTTTTTAATTAGTTTATTTTTGTACGTGAATCATTGGTGGTTGCTTCTCATATGACTGAATTTTCCTGATTATTTAAAGTATCAGTCTTTATTGTGGGTCATTCTAATGAATTCTCTTTGAGGGGACAAAAACACTAAATGATGCTTGTTGTTTAATAAGTTTTGTCCATGGTTTCAGTCCAGCCTCTTTTTCTCTTGACTTTTATTCTTGAATGGTTACTATAATATCATTGCTTCCCTCTTACATCTCCTAGGACCTTCAATTAGCATAAAGGCAAAAATGTGCCCAACTTCTTGTCCCAAGACAATTCAGTGTTGAAAAAAATAAACCACGCCTTCTTATACTCCATGTTTAGAACTCAACATTTAAAAATTCTCTAAATCTTTCTCTTTTCTGTGAAGACTAAACTTAATTTCAGAACCAGCAATAACTAACTGATAGCACTCAAGGCAACCAACTTGTTCTATAAATTCTAGGTCACACTTTAACCTTTTAAATACCTCTATCGTATTTAAGAATGTCCATTTCACATTACACACACGCACACACACACACCCACAAATTGCCAAAACTATTCAGCCTAACAATCCATATCAAGCCTCTACTTTTATCTAGCAAACAGCCAAGTCTACCCTCTGAAATAAATAAAAAGTTAATATCTGTTTTATAATGAATATCACCCATATATATGGGCAAATCCAAATTCTTCTACAGTCTTGCATTACACAAGGTGGACTTAGTCCTTTGGTGCTAAAATGGTCACTGTTCAACTTGTGCAAATGACACGAGAGTCAAATAGACTTATTTGCATATGCAAACAGTCAGCATACATAACAATTATAGGTACTTTGTTGACTGTGAACACCTCAGATACCAGACAGTAATAAAATAAATATAATAATATCTGCCACTTGCAGTGTACTCAAAGCTCAGTCCTTGGGCCACTCTTGTTTGTCATTCACTTCTCAGACTTAAAAGCAAATGCTACAGGTTTATGGCTGTTCAAGTTTGCAGATGACTGTATATTTGGCGCCATTATAAACCCCACAGAGGACACGAAAATCTTCCAAGAGAGCACTTCCCAAACAAATATCTGTTGTCAAAATCATTGACTAAAACTAAGTGCCAAAAAAATGTATCATTGTATCTTTTGGTAACCATGACTCCCATTGTAACCCTCACATTGAAATCACACCCCTAAAATTTGATTTGGTAAACAGGGATCTGAGAACCTGTGCTGACAATAAACTTTCGTTTGATTGCCATGTATCCAGTATTGAAAGAATGTCCTTTTTTATTGCACAGCTTATATCTAAAGGTAAGGTGCCTGAGTCCAGAGATGTAATCAGTCCACTGTACTTGTTGCTCATCAGACCAATCATTGAATATAAGGCCCCATTTAGTGTATACATGTCCTCACACTTGTCACAACTGAAGAGACCACAATGACTTCTCACTGAATGAAATCAAGGGCCTGAATCACAAAAAACATGCAGGCCATCTCAAAGTCTTACCCCTCTTTTCTCTTACGCAAGCTACTAGGAGATGACCTCTGCTTCACCTATACAGTCTTCACAGACCCTATCCTGTCAGACCTATTACACATTTGCAACTCCAATGGTAGTATGACCACCTGCTTAAAGGATCTCAATCTGTCTTGCAACATAAATAGAACATTTTTGGAGGGATAGGTATGTATCACAGAGAATACAACTTCTGTTGAACCATCTTTTATTTAAGTAAAGTACTCCTCTTACTCCAGTCAAACATAATTTGGATAAATGGATGGGAAACCACAAATTCATTTATGGTTTAGGCCCCTGATTTTTCTAGTGAGGGAGCATTGTGATTATTCAAGCTGTGACATGTGTTTGAACAGATATATACCAAAAGGGACATTATACTCAATGATTGGCCTAATGAGTGCTGAGTACAAAGGAACAATGACATCCCTGAATCTGGGTGCCATACCCTTTAATATAAGCTCGACAATGAAAAAGGACTTCCTTACAGTTGTAGATATATGGTAATCAATGGACAGTTCATTTTCAACATAGGTTCCCAGATTTCTAACTGCAGGATCAGTGTCAATGTGATAGTTACAAAGGGAATTATGCTTGACAAAGGATACAATTATACATTTCCTGGCATTTAGTTTCATGTTGACACCAACTATTTGTTTGGGACAGGCCTTCTTATTGGATCATGGTATCCTCTGGGGAGTTTATGATGGCACTAAGAGTGCAGTCATCTGCAAACTTGGTCAGCCACAATCTCATGTCATAGCTTTAAAGTCTGAGAAGTAAATGCCAAAAGAGAAGTGGCCCAATGAGTGATCCCTGGGGTACTCCACTTGTGACAACTCTTTTGGCGGAGGTAGTGCCACTCAGTCTTACTTCCTAAGTTCTATTTATGAGCCAGTTTACTATTCATTGAGTTACACTGGGGTGAACATTTAGTTGAGAGAGTTTATCTATGATGCCTGAGTATGAGATGGTGCAGAATGCCTTTGCAAGGTCCAGGTAGGTAGTGTGTACTACTTTCCCTTGTCCGTTGCATCAATAACTAAGTAGTCAGGACATGTCCTACACAAATCCAAACTGGGTTAGGTCGAGAGTCTATAGATCACCTATATCCCTATTTGTTAGTTCCATAATGATCCTTTCCATATCTCTGCAGATAAGGCTGGACAGGTAGGTGGCTCTGCAATTGTCTGGGCCTGTTGTAGCCCCACCTTTGTGCAATGGAATGAGTGCTGCTGTCCTCCATTCCTCTACCACAAAAATGATTTAAGACGAATGTTGAATAGCTTCTGCAGGGGGATTTAGCAATTCCTGTTTCAGGTGAGTCAGTAGGCAGCCTAGTATGTTCTTCGGCCTTAGACAAAGTGTTCTAACCTTAGATAGTGGCTTAAGAACTTGTTCTTGGGTGATTTGATGAGGGGGTTAGATCTGGGTATTTGATCTTAGAATATCGGAGGGGAGAGGAGTTGAAGCTGGAACTGAATTTGTCTGCTAGTACATTGGCAATGTCATCCTAGGACTTTTAGCATAATTAATGAAGGGTTTGTGTTTATCTTTCACCTGGGTGACTATTTTACCTCATATTTGGCTTTGGTTGATTTGATCGGGATTTGTAAGAGAATTTTTAACTTCTTGAGAGTTAGATTTATTTTTGTATGCAATTATTTTTTAATAGAGCCTGCTTTATACTGGGGATTTATCATAAGGTTTTAGTTTTGAATGTCGCACTTTATTTAGTTCTGAGGGAAACAGATGCATCTATGCAACTAATTACATATGAATAGAACTTGGTAGTAAAGGATTCTACATAAGCAGTGGGATTGTCAAGGTGGAAGGGTTTTTTGAATTTAGACAGGTCATCACTCAGGGTTCATAGATTAGCCTTTGCATAGTCCCTGAATACTGAAGTATGGGAGGAAGCTTCTGGCTTCACTCTTGAAGTGAATATGACTGACTTGCAGTCCAATCTGACCAAGGAAGAGGTTACAATAGGTGGAAAGCAGAGCTATCCCATATTTTTAAGGACTATGTCCAGGAATGTATCTCTCCTGGTTGAGTTGTGGACTAACTGCTCTAGAGAGTTTGTATTTATGAAGTCTATGTATCCCTGCCATGCATTTTGAGGATGCATAAGCCTCCAAGATGATGGTGGAATAGTTAAAGTCTCCTAGGAGAATGGAGTTTAGCTTAATTATAAAGAATCCATACTGCTTAATATGAAGGTATGGGCCTTTGGGGACATAGAGATGGTTCTATAGTTAGCTTTGATGTGATAAAGAGTTTTGTTTTTAATGAATTGGGCATTAAAGAGTTTCAAGTGGCTATCTTGTCTAATGAGTCTGGAAAGATGATTTTTATAAACTGTAGAGATGCCTCCTCCTTTAGTGGTTACTTCCAATACAGTGGGCCTGTATGAGTAATAGGCATTAAAGCCCTCCTTTTGTGTTAGGTTGTTCCATAATGCATGTGTTATCTTGGAAAATAACTTTAACAAATGTACAGATATACTGCAGAATTCTTAAAAAAATGGAGCTATCCGACTGCCTAATCTGAGAAAATAGTCAGAAGAGCTGGATCCAGTACTAGGTGACTAAGCAGTCACTGAGGGCCCACTAGCTGAGAGGGGGCCTGCTTGTTGAGGGACTGTCACATTTACTTTAAAAACATACATATGTTAGGAGGGCATTCTTCTTAAAGACCTTCTGTGTCCAGTTACACACACCTTGTTGCATCTATGCATGCAATGACACACACATGCACCTCTTCCTGATCTTTTTTTCCACACAGAATTTAACATTTTGTTCTTGTACCACTGCGCATTCCATAAAAGGGTCTTCTGCTAGAACAAGTAAGAGGTAGGTGTGTGTGTGTGTGTGTGTGTGTGTGTGTGTGTGTGTGTGTGTGTGTGTGTGTGTGTGTGTGTGTGAAATGCCTCAATTAGGTATAACTGGTGGTTAGCTAATTTGCTAAGGGTCAAACCCTATACCCTAGGCACAGGAAACAAGAGCTTGAATCCTCTACCCCAACCACCACCTGAGTTTCAAGGAATTGAGTGCATGCCTCTCAAATGTCCAGATTTTTGCCTCATGTTTCGGATCTGTTCCTCATAAAACTTGTGTTTTTCTGGCAAATCAATGAGGACTGAATTCACTAAATAATGACAGCCATTCTTCATAGCCTTCAGAAAATGCATGGCAACACAAAACTTTTTATTCTAGCAATATATAAAATTTGTCCCTAGTTTTGGGCCTTTGACCCCCCCCCCCCCATTAATTTCGGCTTTGTCCAGATTTCTTGTGCTATGAGGTTGACGGGTATGGTTGAGTGTCAAGTGCATTTTACAAGGAATCAAGTGTCAAGTGCATTTTATAAGGAATTGAGAGCTTCAGGGGATGGGAAGTTTAGTGCTGCTCATGCTAAGTCTGTTCACAATGTGCAACTGTTGTTTAACAAATGGTGTCACTATTGTGCTAAAACATTTAAAAGCATTGTCAGTAGCACACCAGGTAGTATTCTTGCTATTTGATGCAGAAGGCTGTGGGTTCTATTCCTACAGCCTGTAGATGGATTGCTGATACTGTGTTGTACTTTAAGGGGGTAGGCTGCTGCAGTCATGTGTATGTTCTCCTTTAGAGGAGATGCCTACTAACTATGAATTTGTTGTCAGTTTGCCATCCATTCCCTATTAAAATATTATCAGCTTACTCTTTTTTAATGTAACATAGGGAATTTATTTTTCAAGGACAGCAGGCACTGAATTTGTTGATGAAACATTGAAATATGAAGTTGTTTGCTAGCAGCAATCTCTTCATTAGTTACAGATCACTTTAAAGTGAAAATATTCAGATGATTTTTACTTGTGTAGAGATTGTGTATATTGACTGATATTGATGGATTGTAATGAAAGAAGTTTGAGTAGACTTGTATTGATGAAATGTTCTGAAGTGGGCAGTTTTGTCATTATTGGTTCATACATTTTGTTTCATTGCTTAATATAAAAATCTTCAAACCTACAAATTTAAAACACTCTAACAAGTGGTGCTGTATTATATAGGGAATGTAATTTAATACAATCAGGAAGGTGAATCAAAGAGCACATGCATTGTACATGGTCCTAAAAAATGGATGTAAGGTGCCTATGATTTGAAAACAGCCCAAAGGTAAATGTTATCCGTCACCCACCAGGTGCATTTTCTTTGAATGTGGCTTTCAACACCATTTCAGTGAAAATGAACTTCAAGGGCAGATACGTTTTAATGCTAAGTCTGTTTTCATTATAAGACTGTATTGCTTTGTCTAGCAAATGTCTATCAGTGTTTGTCCTATAACATTTGAAATAAGTTTTAAATTAAATCCAAATAATCATTGAAGAAGTAAAGCAGAAAATAGTATGCACACTGAGAGGCCTGAATATTGTATATGTTAAATGGGGAGAAATTGCCAAGTAATGGGACTCTGGAATGGCTGCGGGGGGGGGGGGGTGCGAGCCCCAAGCCATTACCTTGCCTAGGGACCCATTTGACCATGATCTGGCTGTAATAGTCAGTATTCCTACAACAGTTACTTTGCCCAGGGTAGGCAATGCTAGTTATTAATCAGCATGAAAACCATTTGAGTTCAGTATCATTGTAGTTCAAGCTGTGATTTGCAGCCAATTAAATTTAAAAGCAATGCAGTAGTGTTCTTTGTCCTATGAAAAGAAAATAAAGCAATTGGTTTTATTTTCAGCAGTTTGCAGTAGTAAGGTATTACTGGGTGAGTCCAATGCAGCAATAGGCAATGCAGACTCATTTTGTAATCAGGACCTGAAATCTAACAGTAAGATGTGCATCCCCTAGTTAAAATTAGACAGCATGTAAGCACATTTCAATTGATTCAAAGGCTTTTTCATAATCTGTTCTGCAGGTGCTGCAAAAAGCAAACCCTGAGCCATGAGCATGTCTTAGGCACATAATGGGTTTAACCTGTTCAAGTGTGACTCTTAGCAGGATCCTGAATAAAGCAACAGGTTAGAAAACCTGTGCATCCAGAGCTTAATATTGAGTTTCTGCTTCAGCTCCTCTTGTAAGACCATGTTTTGTTGCAAAACTGGTTAGATTGTTGGCAAAACATAAATGCAAAATTATAAAAAAAAGAGTTTCCCATAGCAACCAAAATTGAGAAACTGAACAAGAACACTATTCATTATAGTCAAGAGATCAAATTGCATAAAAGCAATGACCAGTGGTGGTAAGGAAAAGTGTGTTACAATAGATTGTAAGATAGCATATACAAAATAAATGCAATATCACATTTGTCCACTGAACTTACTGCAAAGTCATCTGGCTCTTCTGCCTAAAATATTTTTATAAAGCAAAAATGCATTGTGTTAAGTAAAACCAGCCAGCCATTTGCAATGTGACAGGACTTAGTACAGGCTAAACAGGTGCTCTAAATAAGTTGCCAGTGAAAGAGCAAATATCATATCAGACATATAGTATCGTCCCAATCAAGTGAAGCAGAGTTGAAACAAGGACTTTACTCTACGTATGTTGATTATATAGCTAATATATTAAGATGACAGTCTTTGAGGTCAGACAAAATCTACAATGTAGGCAAAATATTTTTACAATCTTTATCAGGGTACTAAGTATTTTCTGAATATGGGAATAATCCTTAAATGCAAAACAAGAATCAAATAACTCTACTAGCCTAGTTGGAAGCAAGATAAGACTTCAGAATAAGAATAATAAAACCATAACGTGTTTTTGTTTGCTCAGATCTAAGAGGCATTATTTTTATTTATTTATTTTTGTCCCCACTGTCATGATCATCAAGCCTCTCCCTCAGCCGCTATACACACTAATTTGTTCCTCACTGGAGTAGGAGTCATTCACCAATTCTTTGTCCCTCACTGGGTGAGATCTGTTGATATATTCTTTCTCCCTGATGCTATCACACACGGTGCATTCGTGGTTTTGTTTATATTCCCACTAGCTTCCATAACCACTTTTTCCAGAAGAACATAAATGCTTCCTGACATAAGCCCCCTGGTTATGCAGTGCACTGTTAGTGCATGGACAGACATCACCCCATCCCATTTACTGCATGTTGTGTTCCTCTTCTTCTAGTAGATACCAGAACTGTACTACTCCAGACCAACACCTTCCCTTCAGTGTGAGTGAGGCAGCATATCCTCTTGTTCTCTCGCCCAATCTTGCCAATGCCCATAATACTAGTCAAACATTTGCCATCTTGGTCATAGACATGGCTTAATCCAACTATGCCTTGGAGCTACTGTGAGAAATAACTGATGAACATATGGAAGCATCAGATAAGTTTAGAATTGTTTGCCTGTATTCATTAATACTGGATACCAACAGTTTATATTACTATTTGTGATAAATGTGATTATTTCAATATATGGAAGACAAGAAAAGAAAATTGTAGAAGGTTTTGCAGTTTAATTATGGGATTATAAAAAAAGGACTATATTACACATATAGACATTCTGTGAAATGTAATATTTAAACAATGTATGTGTTTTCACTTCTGAAAAGGTAGAATTGAATAAAAGAGGGAGTTAATGGATATCTTGACAGATAGGATAGATAGGGAGCTGTTTTGGCAGCTGAATTTGCAACAAATATTTCCACTTGTCTGAATGAGCATTTTTAACATAAAAACTGATTTAGAACCTAGGAAAATGAAATAATATCACATTTCTTCCAGTTTTACAATTTCTTCATATTATTATGTTTTGATGTACTATTTTATTACTATACTTACGTTTTAGAGGATATTTATGTCTCCTAAAGCATTTTACCATAGTATGTAGTTTAATTAAATGTAATTTTTTTCTGAATGTTTTCATAAGCATTAGTTGATTTATGTCACATAGTATTTAGATACAGTATTTAAAACAGAAGTTTTAATTGTGACTTTGTCTGAGGAATACCTATTCACAACAAAGGGTGAACATCACTTGCAGAGTTGCAAAGTGCCCTATGGCTTCTTTACACTTCATTTTACTCTCTTTAGCATTCCTTTTACAAAAACAAAGGTGACTTTTTTGTTGCTTTCTCTTTTCTCCCCCTTGCTTCATTCTTGTAATGTACCTCTAGTGCCCCACCACCACTGCAGGTTTACTTCCTCCTCCCTTTCCTCTTCTGGGCTTATCTTTTGACTGGGTTGTGGCTAACATGGAACCTGGGTGCATCAAAGGATTGTGCTCACCTCTAAACTTGGCTGGGGGGCTCTTCTTTATGCCCTACCCTGTTCCTCCCCAGTACATGTCTAATAACCTCTGGGGAGCCATGCAATGGATGGACCATGCCAAACCACCCCACACTTCTGCATAAAGCTGAGATGGGCAAGCAGCACTGCCTCTCAGCTGAAACACATCATAACTGGTATCCCAGCCTCTATCAAGGAACTCCTATGGCTTTTTGTCCCTATGTGCATATCACCCTCACCAAGATGGGTCTAACCATCTTTCCAACCATTGCCTCAGACACCTGAGCCACTATTTGAACCCAGGTCACCTGGGCCATAAAAAAGGCTTTATCCCTTTATCCCAATGTGCTTGCTAAATAAAGGTGACATTTACAGCATTTGGATTATGATTTCTTTCATCTAATGTCTAATTTGATGTTTGGAGCCAACATTTAATTTCATTTGACTATTTTTGACAGGTCTCTCTATATTCCCTGCTGAGTAGTTTCCTTTAAGCAGAGACAACAGTTAAGGAAACTGGCATTATGGCACAGTTAAATAAAACTCTAAAATCCATTTAGTACCATCATAAGAAGCACTGCTAACCCTGCTGTCAATAGTAGCACTCATCTGAAACACTGACAGAAAAATAATTTTGAATTTAATAATCTGACATAAGACAATATTGTTTTTTTTAGAGATATTTATTGACACAAGAATGTCCCTAAATATCTTTGTATATTACATTTCCAAAAGGAATTAATGTAGTCTTTTCTGAATTAGGGAGAAGTGTTTAATCATACTGGAATACAACTGATGAAATTATTGTTGCATTTCAGTGAGGGGCAGATGGCATAGTATAAATCAGAGATATAAATGCTCTCTGCTTATATAAAAAGTTTGTCTGATCTTTCTGAATGTTCACCAGCATGAAAGTAATTTAAAAGAGAGAAAGCTTAAGAATTTTTAAGGGATGAAAACAAATGCAATTTTGTGTATGTTAGTGGAACTTCATTTGTTTATCAGAAAGCTTAATGTTGAATACATTATGCATAACCTTGCTATAGGTAAGAAGGAGTTATAAAAGCTTAGTATGTAAACCACCCCTTTGATACCCACACTACAAACTTTTCTGACCGTGTGGAAAAATTAAAAAGGGACTTAACAGTGACCAACAAAAATAATACCAGACAGAAATGTTTTTTAGAATTTGAATATGGCTAATTGAGGCCATTAAACATCTCAAGTGTAGGCAGAATGTTCAGTTTATGAAAGCCAATAACGGGTATGGGCTTGGAATAATGACTTGTGACCAATTTTCTGAGGCCACAGTGTTATTACTGAAAAATTAAGATGAGTGCAAAGAGGTTTGTTTATATGACAAGTAAGTAGAGAGGACCTTTAGCACAGTGTGATGAGTTTTTATAAGAATTAAATTTAAGTGCATCTTTTTTAAATTCACTATTGATAATAAAGGTTATTTGAAAGATATTAGTATACTGTGATGGTCAAGTTTTTAAAAGTTATATTTATAGGAAGCCAACCTTTACTAGCAATTATTTATACTTTAAGAATGCACATCCATACCATATTAAAATGAAAATAACAAGAGACCAGATGGTTAAGGCCTCAAGTTTAATTACAGATGATAATAAATGTAAAAAGGAGATGGATTTTATAGTGGATATATTTTTTGATCGAAGTTAACGGATTACTTTATTAAAAAGTACTGCTGAGGAGGTTTGACAAAATGATAAATTACCCCTGTTTTAAGATGTGGTGCCAATACTAATAATAATAATATAAAAAGTGACCTGTTTGTGAATGCTTAAGATGTGGCAGAAACAAATATTATTAGGAATATTATTAGTAAGAAGTGAAAATTTTTAATGGGTAATAAAGATTTGATTATGTTTGTGGGACAAAAACAAGTTTTGTATTTGAGGTCCATAACTTTAAAACTTTAGAATGGAGTACCACAACTACTTTTAGATCACTTACATGTAAGACTAATGGAACCTAAAAATGTGATAACTGTGACACCTGTAGGTTCATTAATGAAGGACCAAGTTTATTTTTACCTATTTTTGAAATAGTTAAAGGAGTAAAATGACATAATTGCAAGTCTACATGTATACTTTGTGTTGTGGTTTCTTCATTATGTGATGAATTTTATATGGGTATGACAACTAGGGCTTTAAAGAAGAGACAAGGTGAGCATGTGGATGCCTTAAATCATAAAATGAAAAGAATGCTTTACTTAAACCACAATAAATCCTTTTCCTCACAACCATAACATCTGCAGCCTTAAAAACAGTAGAAAAAGATTAATAAACACATACAGAAAAATGTAGTTTTAGTGCTTTCAATCATTTAATATTGAACTTCATCTGAAACTATTAAAAAATCTTTAAATTAATTAAATTCAATTAAAAATGACATCATGATTCAAACCATCCAATAAACATGCATAAAAATGCACACCTGCATTGACTATTACATTTTAAAGATACAGTAGGAAAACAATGAACAAATCCACTTAAAATTCATATAATCCTATATGTTAAAACACCTTTCATGCTGATGGTTTTAATTTCTGATCAACTTTCTCAAGCAGTAAAAATTCAAATTTCCTGAAATCAGTGCAACTCAAAATGTATTTAGCCAGAGTTATTAATGTTACATTTCTTAATCACTAATAGATGCTCTCTAATGCTGTTTGACAATTTTCTAATAATTTTACCTACGTTCAAACTTTGGCAGTTCGTACAGGTGGCCAAATAGATTATACCCACACTGTTACAATTGTAATGTTCTTTTGCTACAAAATGAAAACCACAGTGTTCAAAGTAATAACTGTTACACTTATTAATGTACCTACAATACTTATAGATATTGCAAGGGCCTGTACCGCAAGAATTTCTAGCTTCATTATTCAAAATAATGTGCGTTCTTTCCAATATGTGCTTCATATTCATAGTTTCTTATAAACAAACTCAGAGTACATTCTTAAAATCTTTGTTAGCTCTGAATTATACAAAATAATTTTCCAAGTTTGTTCTAAAATATATCTCATATAGTGATCATTTAACCTCAAGGGTATGGGAAAAGAGAAATTTCTATCATCAGTTCTGATAACTATTTTTGGTGTAAATCTAGAATGTAAAATGGCAGGAAATTCTATGTCCATAGCTTGAATAACTTCAAGTGCAGTTTTGTAAAGTTTATATAGTAGTTACCCTCTACCATAAAACGTGTTGGTAATAACCTCAACTTCTCTCAAAAAATCAGAATCAGAATTGATCAACCTACTCAGTCTTAAAACTTGACCTCTAAAAATGTTATATTTCATAAAAGAAGGTTGATAGCTGTGAAAATGCAAGTAATTATTAGCAAATGTTTGTTTTCTAAAAAAAAATACAACTGCTAAACCTTTTATTTTCAAGATGAAGGGCAACTTGACTATCCAGAATATTAATGGTATGTCCTGTACCACTAATAACAAATTTTAACCATGGAGCACTTCTGTTAATTTTTTCCACGAGCAAAATAAATTGTCATTGAGGGGATCTTTGACCTCTTGAAGAGTTATTTTAGGTGCTTGGATGAGTCTGGGCATGCCCTTCAGTATGACCCAACTACTGCATGCAGGATGTTTACTGCCTGTTGCATTCTGCACTTCATGAATGTGCACCAATCTGGCAGTGAAGTGATCCATCCTGTATCTGCAGCTTACTGTGCCAGTCCTACTATGACTAATGGTGACCAGCCTTCAGCAGAAATAAGGAATCCCGTGTGGAAGGCTTGTGCACAGCATATGACTGTGCATATAAAGAGATGGCATCTATTCCAGAACTATGGACCATGATATTCAAGTTAAGGCTTCTTTTCCTGAAAAAAGCACATAGAGCATAACTGATGCATGCAGTGATATATGTTGGCTATGCTGTGTGTTGCATGGTCTTCTGTCATTGTTCATCAGACATTTCTTCTCATTTTAAATACTACATTTTTATTGTAGAACAGGTATTCATATTATTGTTTGTGAAAGCTATGCCCAAGAGCTCCCTGACTCTTGTTCAGTGATGTTGTATAAGGAATTATCAGAATTATAACTGTTTTGCACAATACATTCTAGTGAGGCGCTGTGTCTAAATATGCATGTACTGAATGTCTTGAAAAGCGCAGTTAGTAAAAAGTGTTACTTCAGTGTTTAACATGAGTTCATGCCTTGCAAATAAATTAAAACTATTTAATTTTTTATTATGCAATGTTTCCTCAGTTTGAACTACATTTTCTGTTAAGGTATTACACATCAGATTATTTCATTTTGATATATACAATAATTTGTGGATTTAGAGACAAAAGCATCATTGTTTGTGTTTGTGCAGCAATGAGGATGAAGTGGCAGGCATTTGTTTTACAAGGAGGACACACATTTCTGTCTTTAATTCTTTTATTAGTGTTCCCTTGAATACTTGTTGTGAAGATTGGTAGAGAAGGGTGAAGGTTGCCAGCCTAGCCAGATAGAATTTTATAGATAATTCTATAATTTGTAAATATACAAAAAATATATATAAAACACAGGCGTGTTTCTTAAATGAAAGAAAACACTGTAAAATGTGAACTTCAAGATTGTAGCAACATTGCCATCTCCTGTAAGGAAAACTAAGCCAAGCATTTCAAATGTTCTTTGAAATTAAAATTATGTTTTGCATGTCCTTTGAAGTTAGAATTTGGAGTCGATGAGTCTGGAGTAAGCATCCTGCCTATTGTTTTAAGGCTAAAGTTAATGACAAGAATTTACATGTGGAATGTCCTTTATTGCTCTATGTGTAAAATAATGTAAATGCAGTTTCAGTGTAGTCTGGGAACCAGGAAAGTGTAAACAAATGATGTAATGTTTTAGCAGAACTGCAGTTTCAATTTAAACAGTGAGAACCAGAAATTATTAAGCATTTTGATCTTGGATATCTAACTCATCAGCACTCTGCCTGTTGTCTTAAGTTAGTTATCTTAGACGTTTGTTTTCTTGTAGAAATAGCTAGGACTATAAAGTTTAGACTAAGTGTTTTTCTGTTATATCAGAACTGTCCTACTATATTGTTTTAAGTGTCTGTGTGACCTCTGAACTCTTGAATAGCACTGTGGTTTAGTAGTATTGTCTTGTGTTTTTAGTATTTATTATTAAATATTTTTAAACCCTTCTCAACTGTGGCTGGTTTATGTAGAGATAAGTTAATCTCTAGAGTACATTGCATATTTATAGAGTTTACTGTCTAAGCCACTCCTATAGTTTTAGCCCTGGGCTATACTACCAGTTGGATAACAATATTGCACAGTAATAATTGGATACCCTTTTAAGGGCCTTTGGGTAGCTGATAGTTATTAGCTGGTGGTGGCAGTAGTTACTACTGTGTAGTCAGGGTAAAGGGGCATGGCTGAAAAATCTGTGTCAGCCTTTCCCAGGAGTGTCTGTGAAGTTGTGTAAATTCTTATCTGTGTGTGTGTGTGTGTGTGTGTGTGTGTGTGTGTGTGTGTGTGTGTGTGTGTGAGCTACTTGGGCAGGGACATGAAGCACTGATTGGACAAATAGGGTACTGGAGATTAGCTTGCCAGCTAGGCTAAGATCTGGACCCTATAGCTGTGCTAGTGGGGAGTCTTATTGTGGACCTGGGGAGCAAGAGAGCAACCAGCCCCAGACTGACTGTGATCTCTGTGTGCACTTAAGGGAAATTGTACTTTGCTGTGTGTATTTGTTATCCTTTCCTCTTATATGAGACTGGTGTTACTAGTGAGGATTGAGGCTCCTTGACTGCTGGGCCAGGGTGCTGGTGTCACATGTATTTGGCAGTGGTGGGATGTCCACACCATATATTAATTATTTGGCAAATACTAATTGGCTTGTAGTAGTGTGGGTAGAGTGAATCCTGTAGCTTATGTACAATGATCTCTGAAGGTGTTTTGTACTCTAAATCAGCCACATGGTGAATACTCAAAGTTCAGATTACAATTGTTTTATTTCTTTTCTTAGCTTAGTTAGTCAGGGTGAGCAGACAGCATGTCAGCAGAGGAGTATGGAAAGCTGACAAGGAGCCAGCTGGTGGAGATCTGTCAGGCTAGGGGACTGGTACATGGAAACCTGACTAAAGCAGACCTGATTGCAGCCTTGGTTACAGCTGCATTAGAAAATAGCATCCAGGAGAACAATCAGACTAGCAGTGGATATATAATATCCTCGAAGAATGGACAGCTCAACCTTTCTGCAGTGGACTTAAAAATCCATCTGGAGCTAAAGAGACTTGAGTTGGAGGCCAGGTGTTTGGAGATAGAAGCTGAAGGAAAGGAGCATCAGAGGAGGCATGAGAGGGAAATTCTGACTCTTTGCCAGAGTCATGGAGGTAATGTGGAAAGGAGTAACTGGACCCCAGAAGCACAAAAGGTCAGTAAATTTCTTCTGCAATTTAAAGAGGGGGATAATTTTGATAGTTTCATTCATATGTTTGAGAGGGTATGCAAATATTATAGTGTTGACCAAAGGCTCTGGGTATGGTTCCTGACCTCCTTACTCTATGGGAAAGCTGTAAATGCATTGGCTAAAATGTCTGACATTGCAGGTTTTGACTATACTGTTGTAAAAAGTCACTTGTTAAAATGTTTTAAGCTAACACCTGAAATGTATAGGAATACATTTTGTGAGCATAGACACATGGCAGATGAAAGCGCGTGTGAATATATTGCTAAACTGAGCACTTATTTTCATAGCTGGGTGAGTAGATGTCAGGTCATCACTTTTGAAGAGCTGGCAGACCTTTTGGTGAAGGAACAAGCCCTTAGCACTTTGCCTGAGGACATGAGGATCCGGTTAGCTGATAGACAATGTGCTACTTCAGATGAGTTGGGGAAGACATTAGACCTATACCTGGCTAGCAGGGCAGCCATGGACAGGAAGGGGACACCCAGTACTGCTCATTGGTCTAAAGGAACCCATTGTGGGCAGCACAGACTGCCCCAACAGAATCTGCCAGTAGCAGGGGAAGCCACTAGTCCAGGTATATGTTCAGGAGCTAGGGTTAAATGTTTTGAATGGAACCAGTGGGGCCATGTGGCATACAGTCGTCCATGGAGGCAAGGTGGGGAACCAAAGGTGAGGGAGCCAGTAAGTGGGAAAGACAAAATGCCAATAGTAGGTTGTCTTGAGACAACAGGGGTACGGAACTACCATCCTGCAGATGTCCTGAGAGGGAAGGATTTGGATGAGGCAATACCACGTACTTATGCAGTTACATGCAATGAGACTAGGAGACAAGCATGGGGGTTTGGTAGCCTGGAGGAGACCCAGACAGACTGCATACTTGCAGCCAGGACTGGTAAGGTAGTTACTTCAGGAAGGGAGCTACTTCATAGCAGTGAGACTGAATGTGAGCCACAGCTGCTTGTGGGTACTGATGTTCCCTTGGACAGGGTAACTGCAAAGGTAGAGGTGAGTAGTAGTACCCAGGCTGACAGTGAGGCACCACTGTCAGAGGATGCCAGACTTTCTATGGAAGGGGAGCTGGGAAGGGTTACAAGGAGAGAGATGAGGCAGGCTCAGCTCTCAGACCCTACATTGCAAGGCCTGAGGCAGGTAGCTAGGGAGGCACCTGATTCTCAAGGAAAGGGGGAATCTGTATACTGGGACAAAGGGTTACTATACAGAGAGTGGATCCCTGAGGGAGGGCTAGAAGGTGAGAGAGTACACCACTTGGTAGTGCCTCGAGCCTACCATCTGGTGCTTCTAGCCATAGCCCATGATATGCTCTTTGCAGGTCATATGGGCATAAAATGTACCAAGAGGCATATTATGCATAACTTCTATTGGCCTGGAATTTCCAGAGACGTAACAGGGTACTGCAGGACCTGTGAGCAGTGCCAAATGGTAAGCAAGGCAGGAGACAAGGTTAGAGCTACTTTGATGCCTTTGCCTGTGATTGAGGAGCCATTTCAGAGGATAACTATGGATATTGTGGGTCCTCTGAGTATCCCAAGTTCCACAGGGAAAAAGTGTATCCTAGTGGTAGTGGATTATGCTACACAATATCCTGAGGCAGTGGCTTTGTCCTCCATTGAGGCAGAGAAGGTGGCAAATGCTTTGTCAGAGATTTTCAGCAGTGTAGGTTTCCCAAAAGAAATACTGCCTGACAGAGGTGCCAATTTCATGTCAGACCTGCTGGCTTGTCTGTGGAAGTCCTGTGGGGTGAAGCACATGAAGACCATCCCCTACCATCACCAGACTAATGGTCTTGTTGAAAGGTTAAACTCTACAATCAAGTCCATGCTACGGGCATTTGCAGATCAGTTTAAGAGGGAGTGGGACAAATATTTGCCCCATCTGTTGTTTGCTTACAGAGAGGTTCCCCAGGAATCCAGAGGTTTTTCACCCTTTGAGTTGCTGTATGGGCATAGGGTGAGGGGACCTCTAGATTTGATTCGAGATGAGTGGGAAGATGAGTGTGAGTCTCACAAGGAGTCTGTTGTGACATACATCCTAAACCTCAGGACAAGGCTCAGGGAACTCATGGGCTTATCCCAGGAGAACCTGGCAGAAGCCCAACAATAGAAAAAGGTGTGGTATAACAGGAATGCTCAAGCTAGAGAGTATGCTGTGGGGCAGCAGGTAATGGTTCTCATTCCTGTCAGACACAACAAGCTGCAAGCAGCTTGGGAGGGACCCTACCAGATGGTAAGAAGGGTAAGTGATGTTAACTACATGGTGGAACTGCTAGGCAGATGGCAGGGGCACAAATTGTACCATGTTAACATGATGAAAACTTACCATGATAGGGAGGCCCTTGTGCTGAGCATTTGCAGTTGATTGCAGGAGGAGTCTGAGGGAGATCTGGTGACTGATCTCCTCAGTGAGGCTCGGGCTGACACCTTGGTGGAAGGGGTAGCAATCTTCCAGCAGCTATCTCCTACCCAGGTTTGAGAAATCCGAGCAGTGTTGCAGGAATTTGGGGACATGTTCACTGGGAAACCAGCAGTGGCGGCTGGTGACTTCAAATCAAAGAGGGGCTGCAGGAGACAGCCGAATGGGTGGGGTCAAGGGGAAGGGGTGTGGCCAACCATAAAGGGGAGGGGCTATGCTCAAAACCACAAAAACTAACTTAAATACGCTGCCCTGGGTGGCAAACCATCATTATTAGAGTCCAATCAAGACAAAAATAAGTGTAGAAGAATAAAAATATTTCAATGCATTGGCTGCATGACAGCTTACTTAATATCTAGATGGAAACAAAAGGTTGTGAGGCATGAAAAAATAAATTACTTTTTAAATACATTACTGGAATGCCAGTCAAAATCAAGTACAAGCAAAACCAGAAGCACTCAACTCAAACCACTTCTCCTTGCAATGCAGTTCTAATTATAATTTATATTCAGCTTTATTAAAGTGCCAAGTAACATGCTGAAAGTAGAAATCTCTGTGATGCCCCACTTGTAAAAATGTTTCTTATCCAAAAAGACCTGCTGCCTGACAACTATCTACTTGTTTCATGGGGAAAACATGTAAGTAAAAATGAAAAGCAAACAAGAAACAAGCTCAAGATACATTGCTTAAAGGATTACTGTACAGGTTATGGACAACACATGATTGGTATTCTGTTTAGTTTACGGGTAAAGTCTGTAGAGATGACTGGAAGTCTCCAACAAGTGTAATGAGCTTTTAAAATAATGGAATCCTGTCCTTTAATACCCAAGGCTTATACATCATCTAGTCAAGTATTCTCTGCATGGCAACAACAGAAAGGCTTTCAATGTTGGCAATTCTTTAACAGTATGCTTATTAAAGCTTGCTTGCATCTTACGATCTCAGACAAGCTTACATTATGGTCATTAAAGCATTGCTACTTAAACACAGAGCAACAGGCACTTTGAGTAATAAGCATAAATCAACAGTACAAAAATATGACAGAAACCAGACCTTTCTGCAAAATCAAGGACAGATGAAAAGCCACTGTAGTACTTGTGTCTACCTTGCATGGGGGGGGACACACTGCACATTTACACTGCATAACTACTCCTTGCCTTGCTTGGACACATCCAGAGTCAGTACATGGTGGAGTGGGGTGCAACAAGTATGTCACAATTTGAAATGTCTCTGGCTGACTGTGATGGCCCTGACACGTGTCATACCTCTCAACCTCAGAGCAAGAAATCTGGACAAAGCCATACACAGAAGTGAGACAAATGCCCACAAATAAGGACAATTTTTAAATATTGCTCTAATAAACTTAGAAAGATAATAGAATAGGTCTTGCATTAGTATGACTTTTCTGAAGGGTATAAAATCTGAAACTCAAATGTCTGTCATTATTTTCTAACTTCAGTCTTTAGTGATTTGTCACTAATTTGCCAAAAAACACAATTTTATGAAAAATGGACCAAATGTGATGCAAAAATATAAAATAGCCACACAATACAGCTGGGAACCTGTCAAAGAAGGGACACTTTAATATTAGTACTGCTAACTTGAGCAGCTGGCAAAATAAAAGAATCTACATGCATTTCAAGTAATCTATAACTTTATAAGTTATTTCTTAATTGTAAACCCTCCATGTTTTCTTCCAAAATTGCTATTTTGCGGAGGGATTATTAGGGGGAAGAGCAACATTTTAAGCCAAAATCGGAGACAGTTGAGAGGTTGGCTATGCCTAATTCTATAAAGCAATTTATTTGCATGTACCTCTCAACCTGTTAATGCAGTAAATCTGAACAAGGCTAAATATACTGGGGGAACATATAAACAGTACTAAAAATTGCTCTTGTATAAATTGTAACAGTTGATAGAATAACAGTTCTTACTTTAGCATGCATTTTTCTGAAGGTTATGAAGTATGAAACTCTATTTAGTGACTTAATTTCTAAATGATTTGCCAGAAAACTACAAATTTTATGAAGAACAAACCAAAAATAAGAAGCAAAAATCTATTCATTCTTTGAAAATCTGGACAGTTGGGAGGTATAGTTCAGCTGGGCCTGTCTGAGTTTGCTGCCCTTCCCCCCTGACAAAATCACAGTTGAATGGAGCCTCTGCAGCCATTCCAATGAACCATTACTTGGCTATTTCACTCCATTTACCATAAACACTAATGTGCATACTGCTTTACTTGTATGATGAGTTGGACTTCATTTGAAAGTTTTATTTTGTATTTTACAGCACAAACACTAAGTCATCTACTAAACAAAGCAATGCAGTCTCACAATGAAAACTTAGCATTAAAACTTCTCTGCCCTTGAAACTCACATTCATTGAAACAGCATTGAAACCCACATTCAAAGAAAATACATTTTGCCAGTGGCAGATAAAGATTAATTCTGGGCTGTTTTCAAATCATAGGCCCCTTGCATATGAAACATACATGTGCTCTTTGATACACCTTCCTCATTGTACTAAATTATATTCCTTGTACAATATATTACAGTTGTTAGAGGGCATTTTAAATTTGCTTTGAACTTTTTTCCAGTAAGCAATGAAACAAAATGCATGCACCCAAAATGACAAAACTGCCCAGTTCAGAACATTTATCATAAAAGTCTACTCAGACTTCCGCAGTCCACCATTATCAGTAAATATGCACAATTCTACAGTCCACCATTATCAGTAAATATGCACAATTCTACAGTCCACCATTATCAATAAATATGCACAATTCTACAGTCCACAATTATCAGTAAATATGCACAATTCTACAGTCCATTATCAGTAAATATGCACAATTCTACAGTCCATTATCAGTAAATATGCACTGTTTCTGAAGAAGTAAAAGTCATCTAAATAATTCCACATTAAAGAAATCTGTAACTAATGAAGAGGTTGCTGCTAGCAAACACCTTTATATTTCATGGTTTCATCGAAAAATAAAGTGCCTGTTGCCCCTCAGGAATAAATTGCCTATATTACATTAAAAAAATGATAAGCTAGTAATATTGCAAGAGGAAATGGATAAGCTAGTAATATTGCAAGAGGAAATGGATGGCAAACTGATAACGGACTCATAGTTAGTATCTTCACCAAGGAGAACATTCTCAGTACAGCAGCATCCACCCCTTGTGGGAATAGAACCCACAGCCTTCTGCATCAAAGGCAAGTACACAACTTGTGCTATTACCAAGGCAAACCAACTTCACTTAAGCAGCACTAAACTTCGGTTCCCCTGCAGCTCTCAGCTCCTTGTAAAATCTACTCAATACTCAACTTCGCAGCACAAGAAAACTGGAAAAAGCCAAAATGTATTGGGGGGGGTCAAAAGCCCAAAAACCAGGGACACAAACATTGCTTGTATAATCTTGGAAAGTTGCTAGAACCATACATTTTACTGCCAAGCTCCCTGTGCAAAACAGAGCAACATACCACTACACCAAATCAGCTGCTTTGTAAAAGAGGAAGACTGAAACTTAAATGACTATCATTTAGTGAATTCAGTTCTCACCACAGCTGTCAACCTCTTAGTACAAAACACCTGGACAAACCCAGTAATGAGGGAATACAGCCGTCAAACATTCAGTGAATTCAGTTCTTGCCATAGCTGTCAACCTTAGCACAAAAAAACCTGGACGAAGCCAATAATGAGGGAATGCAGTCCCAAAAATAGGGACAAATTTCAAATATTCATCTTATAAACTTAGAAAATTGCTAGAATAAAAGGTTGTGTTACGGTTGTGTTACTATGGATTTTCTGAAGAACATGAAGTCTGAAATTCAAGTCTGTCAATTTTACTGCTGACAGAATAAAAACAATTTTCAGCAGAGACCCAGGGAGAAATACTGCAGACACGTCTTTGTAAAATGACAGGGCACCAGAGCTAATCCACACAAATACAGGGAGGAGATGCAGACTCCACACAGAAGGCACCTCAGCCAAGAATCAAACCAGAAAACCTATAACTGTGAGGTAACAATACTACCACTGCACCATCAAATATGCAAGGACTTAAACATTCAGAAACCTGAAGTCTGAAATTCAAATGCCTGTCAATTTTATTTAACATTTGTTAATCAGGACAGTTTGACTTGGAACAAAAAAAAATTCAGCAAAGGCCCAGGAAGAAATAATGCAGACATGTCTTTGTAACATGGGAGGACACAAAAGCAAACCCACACAAACACAGGGAGAAGATAAAGAGACCACAAAGAAGGCACCCCAGCTAAGAAGCAAACCTGAGAACCTGCAGTTATGAGGCAACAATGCTACAACTGCCCCATCAAATATCAAGCATTGCAGCATTTACAAACCACAGATATTATGAGGAACAGATCAGATCAAACATGAGGCAAAAATCTGCAGTTTTTTTTTTCACAAATGGTGGTGGGTAGGGAATTAAGGTCTTTAACACCTGCATACAAGGTACAGGGTTCAAGCCTGAGGTATTCCCTACCACACACAAACACCTGTAGTAGCAAACCACAAAAACTAAGTATCCTGCACTGGGTGCCAAACAGTTGTCATGAGAGTCCAATCAATACAAAATGAAGTGTAGAAGAATAAAAATATTTCAATGCATTGGCTGCATGACAGCTTAATATCTAGATGGAAACAAAAAAGTTGTGAGGCATGAAAAAATAAATTACTTTTTTTTAAATACATTAATGGAATGCCAGTCAAAATCAAGTATAAGAAAAACAAGCAGCACTCAACTCAAACCACTTCTTGCACTGCAGTTCTAAATGTAATTTATATTCAGCTTTATTAAAGTAACAAGTAACATGCTGAAAGTAGAAATCTCCGATGCCCCCACTTGTAAAAATGTTCCTTATCCAAAAAAAGACCTGCTGCCTGACATCTACTTGTTTCATGGGGAAAACATGATCAAAGTAAAAAATTAAAAGCAAACAAGAAATAAGCTCAAGATACATTGCTTAAAAGGATTACTGTACAGGTTATAGACCATGTGATTGGCATTCAGTTTATGGTTAAAGCCTGCAGAGATGACTGTAAGTCTCCAAGTGTAATGAGACTCTTAAAATAATGTAATTCTGTCCTTTATTACAAATACTGGCATATGCATATCAATACCCAAGGCTTATACATTATCTAGTTAAGTATTCTCTACATGGCAACAGAAAGGCTTTCAATGTTGGCAATTCTTTAACAGTATGCTTATTAAAGCTTACTTGCATCTTGCAATCTCAGCCAAGCTTACCTGATGGTCATTAAAGTATTGCTACTTAAACACAGAGCATCAGGCACTTTGAGTAATAAGCATAAATCAACAGTACAAAAAATATGACAGAAACCAGACCATTCTGCAAAAATCAAGGACATATGAAAAGCCACTCTAGTACTTGTGTCTACCTTGGATGGGTGGGATTCTCTGCACATTTACACTTGCCTTGCTTCGACACATCCAGAGTCACTACATGGGGGAGTGGGGTGTAACAAGTATGTCACAGTTTGAAATGTCTCTGGCTGACTTGTGATGGCCTTGACACATTTGTCATACCTCTCAACCTCAGAGCAAGAAATCTGGACAAAGCCATACAAAGAAATGGGACAAAGGCCCAAAAATAAGGACAATTTTTAAAATATCGCTCTTATAACCTTAGAAAGCTAATAGAGGTCTTGCATTAGTATGAATTTTCTGAATGGTATGAAATCTGAAACTCAAACGTCTGTCATTATTTTCTAACTTCAGTCTTTAATTATTTGTCACTAATTTGCCAAAAAAAACACAATTTTATGAAAAATAGACCAAAAAATGTGATGTAAAAATATAAAATAGCAACACAATACAGCTGGGAACATGTCAAGAAGGAACACTTTACTATTAGTACTGCTAACTTGAGCAGCTGACAAAATAAAATTATCTACATGCATTTCTGAAATAAAAGTAATCTGATTATTACAGTTATTTCTTAATTATATACCCTCCATGTTTTCTTCCAAAATTGCTATTTTGCGGAGGGATCATTAGGGGAAGAGCAACATTTTGAGTCAAAATCAGGGACAGTTCAAAGGTTTGGCTATGCCTAATTCTGTAAAGCAATTTATTTGCATGTACCTCTCAACCTGTTAATGCAATAAATCTGGACAAGGCCAGATATATTGGGGGAACATATAAACAGTACTAAAAATTGCTCTTGTATAAACTGGGACATAAATCTGGACAAGGCCAAATATATTGGAGGGAACATATAAACAGTACTAAAAAATGCTCTTCTATAAACTGGGACTGTTGATAGAACAGGTCTTACTTTAGCATGCATTTTTCTGAAGGTTATGAAGTCTGAAACTAGGTGTGTCATTATTTAGTGACTTAATTCCTAAATGATTTGCCAAAAAAACACAATTTATGAGGAACAAATCAAAAATAAGAAGCAAAAAATCTATTCATTCTTTGAAAATCTGGACAGTTGGGAGGTATGGTTCAGCTGGGGCTGTCTAAGTTTGCCCCCCTTCCCCCTCACAAAACCCTGGTCGAATGGAGCCTCCCTGCAGCCATTCCAATGATCCATTACTTTGCTATTTCACTCCATTTACCATAAACACGAACGTGCATACTGATTTACTTCTATGATGATTTGAACTTCATTTGAAAGTTTTATTTTTGCATTTTACAACACAAACACTAAGGGCCAGATTCAGGAAGGCTTACACGGAGTTTAAGAGTAGTGTAAGCCTCCGTGTAAGCCTCCTGATTCAGCAACAGCCCAAATCTCCGTGTAAGAGACAGCTAACACGTCTCTTACACGGAGTGGCGTGAAATGCTCAATACCTCATTTGCAGCTCCAAGATATGCAAATGAGGTATGTGAGCGATCCACGAAGGCCAAACCAGTCCGTGTAACGGACGTGTTAGCTGCAGAAATGTACTCAGCTGACAACTGAGTACATTTCTGCAAAATTAAAAACGGAGCTATGTCAGCTCCAAATAAGGGTGCATTTGTTACAGTAAGCATGTCATTGGCCAAATATATGGGCATTGGCATGAAAAAGTGATGCAAAAAAAAGTGATATACGTTTTTTTGTTTCAATAGGATTTATGTGTTTAACTGTAGCGCACACCCGCGCAAACGGGGTGCGCTACCTAAAACTGAAAACCGAAGCTTATAAGCCCACAATTGTGGGATTTATGTATTACATGAAATGTCAATGGAGGGACTTGCAGAGCAAAAACAATATGGCCTCCGTTTAGTGGTTGTCAAGGGGGGGAAGCTCCGTGTAAGATATGTAACTAAGCATTACTAGGCAATCCTATGTAAATGAGGGTTACAATACTGAATCACACTGCCACATAGGTGATGAGCACTTTCTGAGTAGTGTAAGACTTAGAGAAGGGGAGGAACAGAGTAAGAGGTAGGTGACATCATGGGGGGGAAGGATAGAAAGAAATGTACCAGATTGGAGGGCAATGTAAGGTAAGAGATGACAGACAGACATCAGGGAGGGAGGTGTGTCCCAACAGAACACTAGGAAAGTCAAGAAATTGAGGGCATACGCTATCCCTACACTCAAAGTTTCTTGATATACGTGCATGCGCGCGTGTGCGCGCGTGTAAGGCAGGTTCAACATGTGGGAGCGCGTTGCAAACTGTTTACAACGGTTTGCGCGGGCGTGCACGTGTTTAGGGCGGTGTGCGCGCGTTTTAGCATGAATCAGCCTAGCTAACACCGTGTAAGGATGTGTGCGCGCGTGTAACACCGTGTAGGGATGTGTGCGCGCGTTTAAGTGACTGTGAGCGTGTTTAAGCTGGTGTGCACATTGCTCCCCCTCAGGAAACAGAGAGGAAGCAGGAAACAACCAAAATACAGGGAAACTGCCAGGGAATACTGCTGGAGTTAATTGGTGGAAACAATTGGAAGCAGGCAATTACACAGGCAGACTAGAAGCCCAACCCAGCACTTAAAACACAACAAAGAGCAGTGCAGGCTGTTTCTCACAAGAGATACTGCCAGAAACTAAGCTATCAGAATTGAAAACTGAAAAAAGCTGAACTCAGAGCAGAAATGCTAGGGGCTGCCATAGCTGTTATAATCAGACATAGGCGAATTGCTGAGGGTGGTGATAATGCAGATGCTGACAGACAACCCAGAGTGAGGAGAAGGAGAAGAGTATACAGGCCCAGGGTCACCTACCATGGGTTACATGAGCTGGAGATAGTAGAGCGCTATAGAGTGGACAGAGAGCTCCTGCAGCAGATTGTTGAGCTGTGCAGGCCACGCCTCACATACAGAACCAACAGAGGGGAACCCATCCCAGTGGAAACCAAGGTATGTGTTGGCCTAAGAATACTAGCAACAGGTACCTTCCAGAGACCAACTGGCGATATGATGGGGATATCACAGGCATCAGCCTCCAGGGTACTGCACCAGTTCCTGGATGCCATGTCACCACATGTCAGTGATCATATATATGTCCCTAATGACCGTGAGGTTGTGGCCAGCAATATCGTCTCTTCCAGCAAATAGCGGGATACCCTGAGGTGCTGGGTGCAATAGACTGCACGCACATACGCATCAAGGCACCAGCCGGTGAGCGGGTAGAGTCTACATTAACCGCAAGGGATACCCTCCATCAACTGCCAGGTCGTGTGTGATGCCCAGGGCATAATAATGAATGTGTGTGCTGGCTGCCCTGGGAGCTACCACGATTCCCACATCTGGCATCTGACGCAGCTGTACCAATCATTTGCCAATTGGGACTTCCCACACGGACACCTAGTGGGGGATGCTGGTTATGCACTTGAGCCATGGCTGATGACACCCATCAGAAATGCACACACACCCGAACAGGAACGCCATAATGAGGCACACGCACAAACACGTAATATCATAGAGCGTGTGTTTGGGCTGCTCAAGTCACGGTTCCGGTGTCTAGACACGTCTGGTGGAGCTTTGCAGTACACACCAACTACATGTACCCAAATGATCATGATATGTGCTATGCTACATAATATGATCCTGCGGAAACAGGATCATATTATGTAGCATAATATGATCCTGTTTCCGCAGGATCATATTATGTAGCATAATATGATCCTGCGGAAACAGGATCATATTATGCTACATAATATGATCCTGCGGAAACAGCTGCAGCAGGACCAGCACAGGGCTGGGCCAAACATCCCCCCACCATTGCCAAGGCCACCACAGGCAGGGGGTGACTCGGAGGAGGAACAACCTGACCTTGTCCCAGTAGGCAGAAGGAGGCGTGCCCAGTATGCCCTGGCCTTGGCAAAGAGGCAACGCATAGCACATATGCTTGGTCAGTAGGAACACTGGGACTGATACCCGCTCTGACTCACTCATACAGTAACAGGGATGCCTAACATGACACAACCTGCTTCCAAACGTACAGGGAGTGTAGTATGTGCATCCGACAGAGGCATCCCTGCAGCACCACCCGAGGCATGAATGCCATGTGTTAAGTAATGTAACACCATGTATCATATGCACACCTGAGGACCATGACTAACATCCACCCTCACCAATCATAAACCACAAAAACACAAACCCACCTCATAGCTATCACAAGGGATAGGAACCTAGATGTAATGCTACCCAATGCCAAAGGTATAAACAGCAAGATGTGTGCAGTGTAAATGCACACAGTATAGGGAATGCACATATCAGTGCTGTAATAGAAAACAGGGTCAAAGCCCACATCAGCACCCTGACACTACCAGGGTCACACCTCATACAGTGAGGTGCATGTGCAAAAACATGGAACAAGATACAAAATGAGGGTGACTACCAATAAATGGCATGGATAACCACACACCCCTGTTGTTACCACAACAAGAAGCAACATGCATTAGCCATGGTCAAACACCAATGGCTAAAACTGACTACTACTATATAGCTTGCTGCAGACCACTGTCCTAATAGCAGGAACTGCCCCAGGCCTATGTTCACAGGTTCACAGGTTCATACTAGGCTATCTGCCCTAGGGCATTTATAAGCCTAGACCAGAGTTCCGTGGAGTCTGCCGCCCCTTCACTCTGACGGATAATTTGCCCATTATATTGCTGTGCCTCTGACAAGCAGTGATACTGAGGTTATCCCTGGGGCATACCTGCAATCTCCCATCCATTGATTAAGATCTCACTTGAACAAAGCCAGTGAGGTACTCAGCCTCACATGTACCAGGATGTTGTTCCACAGCATAGGGACTCTCTGGTTGAAGAATCTGTCCCTCCAGCACATCCTATTAATATCTGTGTTGAGGTTTAAATCTCCTGCCACTGTAGTTCTGATGGATGTAGAGGTCTTGAGGTGAAGCGTGTACATTAACTCAGGTTTGGACATGGCCTTGGATGTCAGGCACAGGTCACCTCTGAGCAGACGGTAAGTCACGGAATCAAGCTGGAATTCCTTCAGTCGGGCAGCATAAGAAATATGTTTGAGACCCTTTCTCCTCCTGTCAAGGAATTTGTGGGCCCATCCAATTGCCATAGGTGTCGGGTCATATACATGCTGAATGGGGCATTGCACTCAATCAATGGTCCGATGAGTGAAGAGTACAGGGAACAATGACCTCCCTGGATCTAGATGTGAATCCCTGCATGATGAGGTGGGCAATGTAGAAGTTCTACCTAACTACCCTGGCAACGTGAGTGTCAAACAAAGGTTACTGTCAACCTGGGTGCCCAGGTCCCTGATAACCTCCTGTGTGCTTAGAGGATTGCCACCTACATGGGAACTAGTGGTAACCTTGTTCTTCCCAAAGGGTATGGCTATGCATTGTTTAGTGTTTAATGTAAGGCCATGGCTCTGGCACCAGTTATCCGTGTCTATGACACCCTTCTGAAGGATGTCTGTGTCAGATGGGTGTCCAACTGTGGTTCCCAGTTTGCAGTCATCTTCAAACTTTGTCAGCCATAATCCTGCTGTGTTTGCTTGTACTTCTGAAAAGTAGATGCTGAGCAATAGTGGGCCCAGGACTGAGCCCTGTGGGACACCACTTGTGACAGTTGTGGAGTGTGACATGGCACCAGCAAGTCTGAACCTGTCTGTTCTGTCACGTAGCCAGTTTGCAACCCATCTTGTGATGTATGGGTTCACATTTAAGCTGGTGATGTTTTCAATGATACCCGAGTGGGGTATTGTGTTGAAAGCCTTTGCCAGGTCAAGGTAGGCTGTGTGGAGTGCCTTGCCCTTGTCAATGGCCTTGGTGTCTGTTATGAAACAGTCAACCAAGTTTAAAAGGCATGATCTGCCCTCGACAAAGCCTAACTGGGTTGGATCTAATGTCTGCAAGTCCCCTATGTCCTCATCTATGACTTCCATTATGATCTTCTCCATAGCTTAGCAGACCCTGCTTGTCAAGCTGATGGGATGGTAGTTTCCGTGGTTGGTGGAGGCACCCCATGTGAAGTGGGTCTACCATTGACATATGCCACTCCTTGGGAACATATCCTGAGTTAAGGCTAAGATCAAACAGCTGCCCTGACTGCGGGTTTAATTCTTGAGTGAGTTCATGGAGCACAAAACCAGGGACACCATCTGGTCCCATGGATGCTGCGTTCTTTCCCTTGGATAGAGCAGTTCCCACCTGAGCATTTGAGATGTTTGGGGGCTACAATCCTCTTTCATACATATCTCTCCAGTTGTGGTGGAGGGGTGGGGGGAGAAATCTGCACTGAACCTGTCAGCCAGTATGTTGGCAATGTCTGTAGGTTCAGTGATATTTACAGCATTCTGAGCCTATTCTGAGCATATCTGGGAGTTTCCTCCCAGGTGTGTAACGTATGCATAAAAGGCCTCATGGTTGTCCCGTGAGTCCTTAGTGGGTTTACTCCCAATATTCGCCTTGGATGATTTCATGGGGGAACTCAGTGTTTCACCTATATTGAGCAGGGGTGTCTACCCTTCCACGGATATTGCTCTATCTTGTAGTACCTCCTTCCTTGTGTTGTAGTGCTTGTTTATGGCTGAGGTCCACCACACTGGACGCTTGCCTCTGGAACAACGAGTCTGTGTTTTGTTTGGGATTGCCTCATCCATGCAGTCCTGAAGGTGCTGGTAGAAGGCAGTTGTAAGTGATACAGTGGCTTGGGTAATGGTGTCTGCTGGCTTGGGGGCTTTGAAAGAGACCACACCAGTCATTAGAAGTGTGTAGTCGGCTTCTGAGAAGTTCTGCACTGTGGTCTTTTCTATCTGGGGTGGGGGTGGGATGTGGACTTCCACTGAGAGTAGGTTATGATCTGATCTCACCAATGATGGGTATACCTCTGGTGTTGAACATTGTGACCCCATGTTTGTGATGATGAGATCTACTATGTTGTCTCCTCTTGTGGGGATGGTGACTAGTTCTTCCATGGCATGTGAGTGTATGAACTCTAGGAACCTGTGGGCTAGAGTGTTGGGGCTGTAGTACTGATCCCAGTCTATATTTGGATAGTTGGGATCACCCAGTGTGATGGTGTTTGCAGGTACATGTATCCCCGCCACTGTTTTCATGAAAGCTCTGTGAGGTACCTGAGTTTCAGAGGATGGCCTGTAACATGCTACAAACTGCAGAGCAGTCTTGCCTATGGTTAATTGCACCCGGATGGTGTCCAATGCATCGTGTGTTGCCACCAACCATGAGGTGAGGGTGTCCTTGATGAATATTGCTATTGCCACCCCTCATAGTGGTAATATGTGTACTGCATAGATACGAAATATTGTGCCTCTGACTTAGTAGTGACACATTATGACCACCTTACATAATTGAATAATGTGACTATGCCTCTGTCTAGTCTGTGCCCCTGTCCACATGCAGCTGTCCAGATGTCTCTTGAAGAGAGTCAGTGAGGTACTCTGTCTAACATGAACTGGGATACTCTGCTAGAGTTTGAGATGCCTCTGAGTTATGACTCTGTCCCTTCAGCATGTCCTATACATGTATGTGCTGAGGTTCAAATCTTTAGCTCCCATGTTTCTGGTGGATGTGGATTGCTTGCAGTGGAGCATGTCTACCAAATCCTGATTGGACATGGTCTTGTATGTCAGGCATAGGTCACCTGTACGTATGTGGTATGACACTGAAAAAGCTTGTTTTTAGTTATTCTTGAAGTATATGACATGTGTTGTAGATCCCTGATCTTCATGGTAAGGTACTTGTGGGGTCTCTCCAGCTGCTGCAAGTGCTGGTTGAGGTACATACCAAATGGGGCGTTGTATTCAAGCATGGGCCTGATAAGGGAGAAGTATAGTGGTACAATGACCTCCTATGGTCTGGATGGAATACCCTCCATGATAAGGTGGCCAAGATAGAAAGTCTGTCAAACAACTTTGGCAACATGGGTGTCAAATGAGATGTCACTATCTACATGTGTCCCCAGCTGTCTGATTTGTTTCCTGTACTCATTGGGTTGCTGTCTATGTACAGATCTGTGGGTACTGTGTTCCTCCCAAAGGGATGGCTACACATCAGTTGCAGTCAGTTTCAGGCCATGAGTCCAGCACCAGCTATCTGTCTGTGTGACGGCAGTCTGTAGGATGTGTGTGCTGGCTGATGTATTCACTATGGTGCCCAGGTTGCAGTCATCTGTAAACTTTGTCGGCCACAACCCTCCTATGTTTGCTTTCACATCTGAAAAGTAAATACCAAATAAGAGAGGTCCCAGGACACAACCTTGTGGGACACCACTTGTGACTGGCTTTGAACCTGACAAGGCACCTGCAATGTTGACATTATGGGTTCTGTTTCTGAGCCATTTTGCAACCTATGCTGTGACATATGGTGTTATATTTCAGCTGTTGAGCTTGTCTATGATGCCTGAGTGGGGTATTGTGTCAAAGGCCTTAGCCAAGCGCAGGTAGGTTGTGTGTACTGTGTAGCCCTCATCAACGGCTCTACTGACAGTTTCAAAGTAGTCAACTTGGTGCAAAACGCAGGATCTGCCCTGTACAAAGCTGAATTGGGTGGGATCAAGGGTCTGTAGGACACCAATGTCTCTGTGTGGAAGCTCCATAATGACCCTTCACAAAGCTTTGCAGACAAGGCTGTTTAAGCTTGTGTGGTGGTAGCTGCGAGGGTCTGTGGAGGCATCTCCTTTGTGGAGTGGGACCACTGTTGCCGTACGCCAGTGTTCAGGTACAGATCCTGTAGCAAGGCTAAGGTTAAATAGCATCTGCATATACAGGCTTAGCTCCATCTGTAGTTCACATAGCATGCAACTGGGGATACCATCAGGTCCCATTGATGCTGTGTACTCGTCTTTGCTGACTGCGGCTCTCACATGGACATCCAGGATGACAGTGAGGTTACATACAGCTGTGATAACTATCATCTTTTGGGGTGAGGAGGGGTACATTGCACTGAACTGGTCTGCCAGGGTGTCACTAATATCTGTCAGGTCACTGGAATATAAGTTGTTGTGTACCAAATCTGAGCATATATGAGGGTTCCCACCTAGGCGTCAGACATAACTGAAGAAAGCAGTGTGGTTACCTTCATTGTCTGTGGTGATTTATGTCCCCAAGTTGAACTTGGGTGTCTTTATGTGAGAATGTAGCTTTCTACTACTGCTGATCACAGCTGCCTTACCTTCTGGAGATGTAGCTCTGTCTTGCATTAGTATCCTTCATCTGTTATACAGTTTGTTTATGGCTGGGGTCCACCAGACAGGCCACTTTCCTTGGTGGTGAGGGTCTCATTCTCATTTGTGATTGCATGGTCCATGCTTACTCGGAGATGTCCGTAGAAAGTGTCTGTGCAGGAGTCACCATTGTGTGTTGTGGTTTCCACTGGCCCAGTGGGCTTAATGGATACCATCTCAGTCCGAAGAAGTGTGAAGTCAGCTTCTGAGCTGTTTGTCACTATACCCCTGGTATCATACTAGCACTGACACAGGTGTAGACAATTCCCCATAATCCATCAAACAAAATGGACATGCAGGCTTACAGATGCCCTAGGGGGGTAGCCTAGTATGAACCCATTATGATACAGATTGTACAGGACACTACAGATAACCCCAAGGCTGCTGCAAATGATGGTAGTAAGCATGTTGTTGATTCCTGGATATGCTCTGGATCACACAGATATTACAAACAACATACCAGACACACACAGGTATGGCCAACATACATCCTGACATGTGCAGTGCAAACCCCCCCCCATAATGCCAAATACCTTCCCCAGCAGACTGCCGCCTCCCTGACATTATGTCACCCTTACCACAGGATACGTACCCAAAGAGCAGTGTACAACAACAGTGGGTGTTCTCAACAAAGGTGTCTCCTGAATGGATACTAAAAACAACCACCACAGAATCATGAGAGGTTTGGTCTGCACAACTATGGAAAGGATCAGCATGTACCACAGACATAATGATATTGTGGATCTATTGACACCCGACCCTACCCAGTGTGGGTTTACAAAGTGCAGACCCCACCCCCAAACATGTGTGACTCAGTTGAAACAGTACTTGAAGTCAGTGATGAGGGCAATGTGGTCCACACAGTGTAGCTGGACCTTGCAAAGCCTTCTGTACAATACCCTATGTGTTCCGTATAGATTTGCTCACCAGCTGATATATACACTCCAATGTCATGAGAGGGGTTGCAAACCAGACCAACGACAGAACTGACATGGTCAGACATGCAGCAGCCATGTCAGACTACAAACCACATATAACAGGCATCCCACAAAGCTTGGTCCTGGGACCTTCACCATCTGGTATATATGCCCCATAGGTACAGGCCAACAAGTAAGGACTGTGCTGGAACATGTTTGTAGAGGACAACAAGCCGCCTGACATATCCGATACACCAGCTGACACAAGCATCCAATAAAAGGGCCACATAGAAACAGACAACTGGTGCCATAGCCATGTCAGCATGTTAAATGGTGAAAACAGTATAGTCAGCCTCTGTGGATATCCAGTAAGTGACCACCAATTCCCACATAGGTGTCGACCCATGACATACCTAACATGTAATGCCAGAATGGGGGACAAAATGTGATAGATATCCTGCATTGGACAAACATGTGGCTGTAGGGTTAACAGAAACAATCCGTATACCAACCTAATCATGAGGGTTATGACATCTAGCTAAGGGGAGGTCATTGTGGTTTTGCAGTTATCTTTCAGCAGCATTACAAATGACCACAACAGCGCCTGTGGGTGTACCTCAGCAGATACATTCAGCAACTGTAAAGTCCACAACAGTACCTCACCAGGAGTATCAAAGAGCTGGAACACATGTAATGTGTCGCCTGATTAAACAGAATTCAGCTCCACACACTGCCATGCTGGCCACCCAGACACAAGCTGTGCCTGATGTAGAAAGCCATGTCCAAGCTGGCAGCAATGCACATGCTGTACCTTGTACAATGTGAATGGCAGGGAGATATGCACATGAGGGACCTGAACCCCAGCACTGACATACATAGGACAAGCTGTACTGCATTATCCATAACACAGAAGCCACCCCCACGCATGAGTAAACTACCAGTACAGGTTATCCATAGAGTCACTCATTGATTCTACTCAACAGGGATCCTAACGAGTGGATGGGAGATGGTAGGTATACCCTGGGTATCAATGTTGTGTCACAGGTAGACAGAGGCACAGTATACAAAACAAGACATATGTCATGTCAAACTGCACTTACGATGTGTTGATGGACAAACACACTATCCAATAAGCATTAGAAATGCCCTTGGGCACATCAGTAGTGTTTGCCAATGTACACCCATGTTGTGGAATACACTACTGATGTTGGATGAGGCCGTTGTAAGTAGTTCACATCTGAACATAATGCAACATGGTCAGATAGGTTCATAGGTTCATACTAGGCTATCTGCCCCAAGGCAGTTCTAAGCCTAGCCCAGAGTCTGGTTGCGTACGCCACCCCTTCTATGGAAACAGTACTGTGCCCATTAGTTTGACGTGCCTGTCTCCAGCAGTGACACAGTGACGATCCCCGGGGTAAACCTATGATTTCCCATCCACAGGTCAGGATACCTCTTGAACAGAGCCAGCAAGGTGCTGTGACTCACATGGACCGTGATTGTATTCCACAGCATAGGAGTCTCCGGTGATAAATCCACCCCTCCAACATGTCCAATGTACATCCCTGCTATGGTGTAAGTCACTTGCACTAGTGGTTCAGGTGGATCTGACGATTTTGAGGTGGAGCATGTCCATTAATCCCTGGTTGGACATGCTTGCATGTCATGCACATGTCACCTCTATGCAGACAGTATGTGACTGAATAGAGCTGTAGTGTCTTCAATCTGGCAGCATATGACAGATGTTGGAGACCCTTCATCCTTTGTTGGGGACATTCAGGGTCTCTCCACTTGCTGCAGATGTCAGGTGAGATACATCCAGATAAGGCAGTGTACCAGATCACCGGTCCGATAAGTGAAGAGTACAGGGGAACAATGACCCACTAGATCTGGATGTGGATCCCTTCCTGATCATGTGGACAATGTAGAAGGTCCTACTAGCCACTTTAGCAATGTGAGTGTCATCAGAACAGTGACTGTCAACCTGGGTCACCAGGTCCATGATAACCTCCTCTGTGCTTAGAGGATTGCCACCTATATGGTAGCTTGGGGTTACCTTGCTTTCCCTGAAGGGTATGACTACACATGTTTTGCAAGTTGACTTCAGGCCATGGCTCTGGCACCAGCTATCAGTGTCCGTGAGTCCCTTCTGAAGGATATCCGTGTCTGATGCACTGTCCACTATGGCACCCAGTGTGCAGTCATCTGCAAACTTTGTCAGCCAAAGTCCTCCCATGTTGGCCTGTACTTCTGAGAAGTAGATAACAAACAATAGGGGCCAAGGACTGAGCCCTGTGTGAGACCACATGTGACTGGCCTGGTGTCTGACATAGTGCCAGCAACTCTAACCCTGTGGGTCCTGTCCGTCAGACAGTTTGCAACCTGATCTTGTGACATATGGGTGTACATTTCTGTTGGTAGGGTTTCCTACAATACCTGAGTGGGGTATTGCGTTGAAAGTGTTTTCAAGGGCAAGGTAGGCTCTATGGACTGCCTTTCCCTCATCAATGGCCTTAGTTACTGTTTTGATAATGTCAACCAAGTACAAAAGGCATGACTTGCCCTTGATCAACACAAACTGGGACAGGTACAATGTCTGCATGTCCCCATATCTTTCTTTATGAGCTCCATTATGATCCTCTCCATAGCTTTGCAGACTACACTTGTTAAGCTTATGGGGCAGTAATTACCAGAGTCCATAGAGGCACTGCCTTTGTGCAGACGTGCACAACTGGACCCTAAAGAGGCTGTTGTGCACAGTATGGAAATGTAAATCAGTGATAGGACTAAAGCCCAGGATACTGTCCACCACAGTGAAAGTACTGAACCACTACACTATACAGTACTACAGTGCTAGGTCAGTAGGAATGGATGTTAACAATTGTATGCAAAGTATCCCATGCAAAACCTGCAGGCACAGTATAATCCCTGTTGTGTTCACAGGAAGCATCTGGACAGTAACTACACAACATGTCACAGAACACACAACCTTAAACAGGAGTTATTATTTGGAGTTCACACTCATCCACAACTGTGATGGGTTGCATAGTTCAACATATGGAAAGCTCACACTGGGCATGCTCACACACTTTGATAAATGAGACATCATTCACACAACATGCCATGGGAAGGCTGAACTGGGCATGCTCACACACTTAGTTCAAATGTTCCTCTTAACAACTGTGAAAACACACCACAGGATGCACATTCCCCATTCCAAACAATGAAGATGTCAGCACCCTATAAGTAGATCAGTAGAAATACTACCTCCTAGTAATCCGAATAGCGCGCTCTGCTAATGCGTCTGTCTCTAGTGTCATAACATAGTTAGGTAGGGGTTTGAATCCAGCAAGTGGTGTGTGTGTGTGGATGGGGGTAAATGTGTATGAGAAGAACATCCCTTTTGGCAACTGTGGAAACACACCACAGGGAGCTCATTCCACTTTCTAAACACTGATGATGTCAGCACCCTATAAGTAGATCAACTGAAATGAAATCTCCCAGTAATGCGAATAGTGCGCTCTGCTAATACGTCCGTCTCTAGTATCATAACATAGTTAGGTAGGGGTTTGAATCCTGCAAAGGGAATGTATGTGTGTTAGTATGAGTGGGGTTTGTGTGTGTGCATAACGCTGTGGAGGGAAAGTGCCTTTTGCCAACTGGGAGAACACACTACAGGGTGCACATCCCTCTTCGTAAACACAGATGATGTCAGCACCCTCTAAGTACAGCATTGGAAAAGATTGCTCCTACTAATGCAAATAGCACACTCTGCTAATGTGTCTGCCTTTAGAGTCATAACACATCTAGGTAGGGGTTTGGATCTTGCAAATGGAAAATATGCATTTTACTGTGGGTGGGGTTGGTGTGTGTGCACAATGGTGGGGGTGGGATGTCTCTTTTGCCAAATGGGGCTATGCACTGCAGGGTGCACATTTCCCTTAACAAACAGTGATGTTGACAGCACCCTGTACAAACAGAACAACAACACAGAAGGTGTTGGTACCAATGATGCATGTAAGGTTACACTTCAACTAATGTCCACAAAACAAAGTAGGATAAACAAATGCTCCTTTTACTCTATCCAAACAACATGGCAACAGACAACTGCCACTACTCAGTATAGTGCTACATGCTACTGTAACATGCAGATGTACCAGAATATACCTAGATAGTGTTTTGAAGCCTGAATGTGGCAAGTGTGTGGATGTGGGATGTTACTGTGTGTGCATTTCCGTATGGAAAACATGTTTGAGATATTGGCAATATTGTTGCAGACAGTTTAGGTGCAGATATCCCCCGGTGAGATTCTCCTACACAAGTGGAATTAGTTATCACAGATGACTGTAACCTCCCTATCCTCTCACATGTCCAGGTGAGGGCCACCCTCAACATTGCAGGACACATAGCATCACTGTTACAGAATGGTATCCCTGGATGTGTGCTACATTCACCCCTGGAGGACATGGCACCACATTACAGACTAATATTACTTCCTGGCCATACTACAGGATGTGTACCTGAAGAGTGCCATACAGACACAGTGGTCCCACACCAATGAGGAGTAACCTCTACTGACCCTGGTATCTACTGCATCATATGCACAACTGGCCTTCTGTTCTAAGCTACGAAGTTTCACGTATGGGCAACATGTACAGCAATGTTACATATGTATATATTTCAGGACTATGCACACAAAACCTATCTCATGGACAGAGCTAAAGATAGTGAACTATGATACATTTGGAGGTGTCACAGTAAACACAGTATTAAGCTGCTACTTTGCATTACCTGTGTTTGTGGCAGCTGTTGCTGTGTCAGTGGTGCTTGCTTGCTGCTTGCTGTTTGCTACTCATGGTTCTGCTGCTGGCTGTCTGTATATTTTCTCTTCTCTCTCTGTCTCTCTCTCTCTCTCTCTTTCTCATTAGGTTTGTGCAATGACTGTATTGCATGAGTGGAGTGTGGGTACTGAATGCTTTTGTAGGTATCTGCA